>NC_058065.1:5945750-6070750 GCF_020085105.1 Siniperca chuatsi | reverse complement strand
GCGGGAACGTTAAGCATATTTCCCAACGTCAATTCTGGTTAGGTGCGCCGTCAAAGTCCCAAAACCACAGAATTACTCTGCGCTCCACTGAAATTAAGACACGCCATCTTGGCTGCTGCTTCCTCTTGGGCAGGAATTGTATTGGAACAATGTTTGGAATAAAGATCAGTTTCTGGATTTGTTTGTCAATTAATGTAAACTGGTTTGACTCAGTTGTGCTTGTTTGTGAGGGATTGTGTTTGGTTTAATGCGTGCCATGATGGGTTTTAGAGATATTTAAGTGGTGATGTGGATCTCTTTTGTATGTTGGCATGCGTTCTGGTTTAGTGTCAGTGATGTAGGTGAACATAGTGCAGTCTAGTGCCATAGTCGCAGGTGTTTGAGGACTCAGGGTGTGTCTTTGTCCCCTGCTGCTCGTCCCGTCTGAGGCCTTTTGCACTACAGGTGTCTAATGGGAGCAGGCAGAACTGTGCTTTAGTACATGATTAAGTCTTGACTGTGAGAGGGACCTAATCTAATTCACATACGTCAGAGGAACCAAACGGCCCACTGACCTGCATATGGAGCACATAGATGCTGCTGCGTCTTAGCATACTTGAGTGCTAACTAGGCACTAGGAATTTTTGTTGGGCACAGAGGAATAAAATTGTCGACGGGGAGTAAATCAAGGAATGGGAACTAACCAAAGTATAGACAGATTCTTGAAGTTCATTGTTTTTTAGCAGACCTCTCTTGTCGAGAGTTTATTGAGTTTGATAAACGTATGTTTATCTGGCCCAAAGATCCATCCTGTGACCTCCTCGGTACAGGACAGCCTCTCCAACCATTCATCCACTCTGCTTGCCCTTGTACCATCTCCATCTACGGCTGACTAGCAGCCATTCTCCCAAACAAGCCCTGACAGCCAGTGTCTCATTTCATTCCTCACGGACGATGCCCCTCGACAGAGAGGACACTCATGCAGGGCATTCTTACACTCGGCAGCAAACTCCCTCAGATATTGGCATCTATAATATTCTCTGCTGCTCTCTCTTCCGATCTTGCGTTGTAACCATGTTGGCTAATCCATGAGGTCAGCGTGATAATGGCAGGTTTGTACATGAGAGGCTGTAGAAGACCGGGAGTGAGTAGGAAAGAAGTTTATTTCTGAGAGACAAAGAACAAAACGCCACCGCCAAGTTGACTTGGCTTGAGTACAGCAAATCCACTCCATGTTGATCCATGTGCCTCAAACTTATTTCCCTCTTCTAGAAAGCTCTTTATTTAGTATCAGTTTGCGTGGACAAGTGCCAAACAGTACATTCCAAGAAAAAAAATGTGCTGTATGTTTACACAGAGCTATTACAGGAAGTTTATGCGTCTGTCTTAGCGGGGTTATGACATACAGTCCAGCTTTAAATTGCTGTTTGCAGTTTCACACCCCTAATTGGCACATGAGAATGCAGGCAAATGGTCTGTTGATATATTCTGGATAATGTTATGGCAGTGTCTGTTGCTATATGTAGCCAGCTGGGTCGTGCTTCTGTTTTAATGTTAGCAAAGCACCAACGTTTGGCTGTATTTTATAGGCTTTGCAGTTAAAACAGTAAATTTACATGCATTTTTTATTGAGTGACAAGAAACAATTAATGTGTTTTTGGGGGTCAGGACTCTTAGGAGGAAAAATGCAGAAAATAGTGCAGGACATCAATGCAGCAAAACAGGGGAATCCAGTTTAAGAAATCTGGAGACTGTTGCACAAAATGATGAGGTTTTTAGACTACTCTTGGCTGCAATGCTAAAGATGTACAAAATGACTTGACTTCATTAAGTTACTTGACTTTGTGGTGTTTCTTAACATCTTTGAACAGCTCACAAAAACTAATTTTGTTTCCATGAAGCATGACTTCTTGAAAATATCAAAGTCTTAAAAGTAGCCTAAATGATTTACTAGAGGCAGCAGGATATATAGCAGTTACACTGGAGACTGGTCTGGTTTGTCAGACCCTGACCTGGGTTACGGAATAGTCTTTTTCAGGAACTGTCTCTCCCTCTTCATCTCCTTGCAGTTCTCATGCGTTAGTTCCTGTTGTTGCTGTGGCTGCTTTGACATACAGTATGTTGGTGTTCAAGTCTGCTGTCTGCTTTAGTGTAAAACGTTCTTAAATTGTTGTTAGTAACTATTAGATATGTTATCCTGGTCAGTCAAATAAATACACAATACAAATATCGCACACCATTTAGTATGAGGTCATTATATAGGCTGACCTTCTCTCAGCACCCCCAACTGTTCCTTTTTTTATTTCCATTCCAACCTTGTTAATAGAGTTTTATTTTTCCCTGGGTTGTCCACGTTTATATAGCCTGCATGAAACAACATGGTAAGAACGCACAGGGCGAAATAAAATGCGCTTTTTGTAGTCCATTGATGGAACATTGTAGTTTCATTGGCAGACCCACGTCAATAACATCCGCCGTCACATAATTACGCCACCTAGTGTAAGTGCAGTCGGATTTTCTTAGCACCGCAGCTGTCTTTTCCTAAGTTCTTTGAATTCTCCTTAACATCTTTCCTTCACCTCGTGACGTTTTCCATTGAGGTCAAGGAAAAGTGTTCAGGAAAAGACATAGGAGGGACTTTTCGACGGCAGCCCTGAGCCAACGGTGGGAAGAAACCACTAATGAGTCTTATCTTCCTCCTGAATGGGCCAGGGACCTCCTGTTAGCCTAGTGTAGCGGCTAAGCCATGTAGCGCTGAGCCTTTATGATTTCCAGATGTTCAAGCTAAACAGCTAGATTGTTTTCTCCCCATCCTTTTGCAAACAGTGGACTGGCAGCGGTTGTAGGCGTATACATTGGTGTACAGTGTAAGTGTACCGGAGGAATCAGTGAGCCTCATTGTTTAAGTCCATGTATTGTTAGAACATACAGACTCATCAGATTTCTGCATGCTTTCATGAACTTTTTTTTTATATCAATTGCATCTCAATGTGAGTGTGTTTTTTCAGTCGATCCATTGAGGGAAAGGGGTTGGAATCTAATATCATGGAAAAAAAGTCTACAAGGATTGAGGGCAAATTGCTGGGCCTGAAGCTTCCTAAACGAAACCAGAACATCTCTTTTACTGTGTTAGTGTGTGCATGTGTCCATGAGTGTCCATCTCTGTGCCTGTATGCATCTGCTTGTCAGGACCGTATTTTGGATGAATGGAAACCCCCCCCAATTCATAGCAACATTACACACAGCAGCTCTGTAAAGCCAGTGTGAAACGTAGAAACAGATGGACGGTATGAATGCATTGATGGTACATCACGTTCCTGTAAGTCTGTTTTTAACTGGTCTGCAGGAACACAGCAGCTGAGTGTGTGTGTGTGTGTGTGTGTGTGTGTGTGTGTGTGTGTGTGTAGCGGACCTCTTGGCCAGCTTCCAGGAAGGGTTTTTACTGTGACCGCCACTGAATGTGTCTGAAGAGAGACCTACCAGCAAATCTAACATCCTCTCTTAGACACATAGAGGACGATGAAGAGAGATGAAGGATGTAATTTAGGGCAAATCCACCAATAAACTCTGCAAAGCCAAAGTGGGTATCCTGAGTTGTGTTTACACACCTTTTCACTTTTGGGTTTTGTGTCGTTGGCCAGACAAAACAAGCATTTGAAGCATTTTTCACAATTTTTTTTGACATTTTATAGACAAAACAATTAATCGGTTGATTGCCATGAAATTTGACATACACATTCTTATCCCCCTTGGGATGAATTGAAATTATTTTGATGACCCCTTAACATTTCATCTAGCTCCATCATCAGGTCAAAATTTTAATTTGTCAAATACTTTGTGACCAAACACAAAACTAATGAGCCTCAGCTGTACTTTGCATTTAGTGCTAATTTGCTAATGTCAGCATGCTAACACACTAAACTAAGATGGTGAATATGGTAAACATTATACCTGCTAAAATATCAGCAAAATCTTGTTTGAACAAATTCAAAGCAAAACAGAATTTGTTCAAACTAGATTTTGTTGAAAAAGTTACAGCTCTGTAAAAACTATTGATTAACAAAGAAGATACAGGTACAGCGATGCTTTGAGCTAAATGCTAATTTGAGCAGGCTAGCATGTTCACAAGGACAATTTCCACATTATTTCCAACACAATCCACTTAGCCTAATCCTAAACTATGTTGTAGAATTAATCTTGTTCCGTTCATTCGTGGTTCCTCTGCTGCCTCACTTGAGTGACAAGCTAACGTTACTGTAATGCAGTTGCATTTCACAAAGTCAGCAAACAGCCTTACCTGTAGCCACAATTTTTCTACATCTGTTTCATTGAAGCTGAAATGCTTCCTCAAATGACTTCTCAGATCGTCTGGTGTCATGGTTATCCATTCAGCACGGCTCGCTAGTTTCCTCTATTCTGCGTTAGCAAAGAGAGCAATAGCCTAGCAAGAGGGTGGGCAGCCGGACAATGTGTTTTGCAAAAGCCTCCTGCTGAAGTACAAGGCATTTTGAATTTAATGACTGCAAATTCAACAATTAGTTTTTCCCATGTTGGAATGGTAGTGACAGCCCTATTACATAAGGCAATTACAGACTGTTTTCAGTCATTTACATGTATTGTCTTTCCAAATGAAAGAATAATACAAAATAAATAATACATAAAAATACTGCAGTGACAAACAAAACAAAATGTTTATTGCACCCTCATACTACACTGTATTGGGTTTCTCATTCACAAGTATCCTCCTACCCGGGCTGTCTGTGTTGTTTTGAAGTGTTGACTGTGCCTACTGCCCCATTGGTACCATCAAGGGCCCCCCTCACCACGGCAACCCCTGCCATGGAAACCAGCCCCTCAAAGGAATGAAGCTTTTGAGTACCAGTGTGTAGACCCTCTGTGTGGCTCAACCTCACTCTGTAGTAAGAGGATACAGGCAGGAGCTTTGAAAACAGCATTCACACATCATTTTCTGTTTTCTCTGTTCCCTTACCTTTCTCTCCCTCTACACTTTCCTTTCCTATATTTTCCTTTTGACCTAGGAATCCCCCAATTGGGACACAACCTTTGACCCTACCGCACACAACACTCCTCTAATTGGTGTTACCATGGTGATTATTGTCACTGTCACCCTTATACAGATATCAAAAGGGACTAAAAATGGGGACTCACTCATTGTTTGTTTGTTTTTTTGTTCCCATTTAAAATCCATTTCCTCCTCTGTTTGATGCCAGCCATTTGCAGCATTCAAAGGACCAACCATGTTGAGTCAATGGCAGAAACAGAGCTGATGTAAATGTACGACAGGTCATGTATCCCCAAGGCGCTGTCTAGTGGAGGTAGGGTGGGAGACTTCACTGCCTCAGGTCACCCCATTAAATCAAAGCGCATAAATCTTGGTAGAAAAAGGAGCCATTGGAGCATCAACAGATGTTTGTGAATGAGCTCTGGGGAAGGAAAGTGGTCTCTTTTTTTTTAATGCTGACAATAGCTGGTGATGAACTGGAGATCTTGAACCCACAGGCCCAGATGTATTTTGTGTGTTTCTTGTAAGGTCCTATATTCAGTGCCAACTGCAGTCGTACTGTCATAACTTTAAATGATCTGTAGTGACATGTTCACATATGTGTATACATAACATATCAAAGTTGCTTTTTTTATCGTAACTAGTTAGCAGGATGTGTTGGTTATTGTTAAGTTATGTGATCCATCCATAGATATGTTTTTAGCATGTTATAAAGCAGAAATGTAAATTTTAGTGTTGGAGGGGGAAAAAATTAATAAACTAGCTTGGGTAACTGTAAAATCAGTAATAATTTGGAACTACATTTCAAAACAGTGACTGACAATTCACTTGGCAGCTTATAACACCACAATACTATAGCGTGTGTTTAAAGTCAATAAGACAAAGTACTCAGCAAATTCCTTTTAATAATGAGAAACTTTCTGAAGGAAATAGTAATAAAACCTTTTAAACTTAAGCTTTTAAAAGTTACTTTCCCTAATGCATGGTCTTTCTTATTTAAGTCATGCCATATATTCTGGCATCTATATCATATTCAACTGTAGCCCCATAAACTTTTATATTCGGTGTTCTTTGTATTGGTTTTATAGATTGTACTGCAAATACAGTAAAATCTGTTCAGTTTTTGGTCTCACAGGAACAGCAAACCTGTCTTCTGTGTTTTACCTCTGCATCTAAACTGCCTGACATTTTTCATATAGAAGTCTGGGAGCCAACATTTTACTATGGCGATGGGAGAAATCCTGCAGAGCTCAGAGCCCATAGATTACATGACATGAATTTGTATGATAGATCTGCCTTGTTTCTACCATTTCCTTTTAAATTTTTCTCTGTGCGTAAATAACATTTGATGGGCTTACTGTAAGTCAGATTAGAAAACCATGAATTCATTGTTACCAGCATCTGTTTTTTTTTTTTTTTTTTTTTTTTCTGACTATGTAGCACGAGTCCAAACATTACGGACCTGAACTTCAAAGCTGCGTTCCTCAGTATGTGTGATGTTATCTCTGTTGTTGTCATGTCTACAGCAGGCCTGATACTATCTCCTACTACCTATGCACTCTTGTTTCTGTGTTGTATTACATTTAGATTTTGCATGTCTTCAGCGTTGAATAAATGCACAGAAATTCATATAGAAAGACTGTAGCAAAAATAACTGAGTAGCATATTCCGCGGCAGAGTCTGTAATTAGCTGTTTGTCTTGCACAATCACTACTGTTTAAAGCCACCAGCTTTTCCCACTTCTTTTGTCTGCGCGCCGTGGGTTGCCAATTATTGATTTTGTCTCTCCCGAGCCTTCTTTTCCTCGGCTCACCTATCCCCTGCGGGGAAGCAGGAGGACAGGGGGACCCCCCCCCCGTATATCTGCATGTCGACATTCAGATGCTAATCCCCTGCCATCTGCTTTCTACCTCAGGGAGAGGCTGCACGTGATGCCTCCCTGTCTACGGTCTCTACGGGCTAGGGAGGAAAATCCCTGAGCTCCTTGTGCCCTGGGGGCTTGCCAGGCTGATTGCCACCTCTGCACCCTAATTGAGGCACCATGCACCCCCCTTTAGCCCTTTTCTCTCCCACCCTCTTTCTTCAAACAGGGGTCATCCATAGAGAAGGCTAAGAGAGATTCTAAAGAAGTTACCCCCTCTATCCAGGGGCAATGGACCTTAGCATAATAGACCTCTTTTTCTGCATGACCCCTCTCATCGCCTGGTCAAAGAGGCTTCCGGACAGATGAGTTAATCACTGCCGGTGCAGTGTCATACTGTTCAAAACTACCACCTGATCGAATGAAGCAGACGTGATTTACACATAACTTCAGAATTGTTGGAGTTTGGATCCCACTCTTTTGAGTGGGAGATCTTCTCAGGCTTGTTTCTCTGAGTGGCTGCACCTCAACTGGTGTGTGTGTGTGTGTGTGTGTGTGTGTGTGTGTGTGTGGGATTGTGCTTAGATTTGCAGCTCCGCAATGACATAATAGAGTATATTTTGGCAGTCACTGCTGGAAGTTCTTCTTCGTTCTTGTAGCCTGTATTTAGAATTCAATTATTTGTTGAATATTATATATCTAGTGTAGTGTAAAACAACACCTCACATGGATGAAGCCAAAGTGTGGCTGTAGTTCAAAAAACATGCAGTAAAATGGCTGTAGATTTGCATTAATAGCGCTTCTGTATATCTATGATTTGGTCACCCAGCCACTACGCCAGAAGAACTGAAGGCTTTTTTGCTACAAAGGTGTTGATAGCAGACATTGCTGGGTACCATTCAGGTCTACATCTTATGGCAGTTAATCGCTGTCAGTGAAAACCTCTATCTTTAAATGGTGATTTGTAGGTTTTTAGAAAAGCTGAAGGATTCAGTGCTCCCCCTCATATGTTGAGTCATAAGTCTCATACTTGTTAAGGTCGCAGCATGCGAGAAACAGACTAGTTCGTACGGTACGAGGTGTTGTGCGTCCACGTCCAAAGGCAAAAGTGTTTAAACCTGCCGCCATAGAGGGGGCGAGATGGGATTGCACTACAAATTCATGGTGTTCACTCGTTTATACACACGAAAAGTGATTTAGTAGTTACATAAAGATTTTAAAAAGAGGAGCTTGATAGAAGAGTTTTTGGGGGTTCAGTTGCTGTATAAGGATCCAAGGAGCACTTCGTTTGAAGCATACTGACCCCTTAAGGCTAATAAAACCCTTTTAAAAACCCATTCGCTTATTTATGGAAATGCATTATTGGGAATATTAGAGGAGGCTGTTTTTATTTCATAAAAAGCAGACATTATGGAGATAAATGGTTTTCACAGGACACTCATGGGGTTAGCTTAAGATCAGCAGATCACCAACTTGAGCCACAAATAGTAATGAAAAAAAGTGCAAATAACTCAGGAATGAAAACATTACTGCCCTGATAATAGCTGTGATAAATGTCCCCAAAGGTGCACATACTACTTGTGTGCTTTTCCCATCGCAGATCAGATGAAAACTCAACAAAGAGCTGATACAAACAGGAAAGTAAACCGTTCAGATCGTTGACACACAGCCTCCCGCTCCCACCAGCCTTTATCTTCCATATTCTCCCCACTAATTCAGCACAGCTCCATGCGTTTCAAACGGACACGGAATGCATTTTATCGTCAGTAGCTCAAGCCCAGCTATTTCCTGCGCTGGGCGGCATTCCCGTCAACAGACATGTGAACCAGCTGTGATCTAAACCACAAAGGGACGGAGCTGGAGGATCAAGACTCTTTAATCTACATCCATATCTGAGTAATGAAAACACAAAGCTCGGTCTGGTTGAGCCTGCCCTGCATCATTCTGTCTACATGTGACTGTGTCTGCATGTGGCTCTATTTTGTGTGTGAATTACTGCCTCTGTGGGTGTGTCTTTCCATATGTGTGTGTGTGTATGTGTGTGTGTGTGTATGGTTGCGTAAAGCCAAAGTGACACTCAGTCAGTTGCATTCTAGACGATGTCACTCTGCTGCAGAGCTGGCGACGGCGGCATCGTGAATGCTGCTGATGCACTGCTTGGTGTCCCTTTTTGACAGATGAACTTACCTGCACTGGGGTTCACTTTGTCTTTCTGACACTCCGTCACTCTGACTGTGTCATCACTTTCACTGGGCATGAATAAAAAATGACTCACGATGGGAATTCAGATTTTAGCCCAATTTATTGCAAAAGGCTCTAACACTGAACCTTTTATTTCACCTCTACTCTTCACTCTTTATTGTTTATTGACCTTTTCTAGCTGTCTATATGGTTGAGTTCAGCCTGTTTGCAGTTTCATTGATTAGTCAATTATCAATTATGCTTTGAAGTCTTATCAAGCTAAAATGCTAGTTCCAGCTCTGCTAGTTCTTTGTTTACTATGTCCACCATCTTAGTTTAGCATGTTAGCATGCTAATATTTTGTAATTAGCACTTAACACAAAGTACAGCTGAGACTGATGGGAATGTCCTTAGTTTTGCAGGTATTTAGTCATAAATCACAGTATATGACATAAAATTTTGACCTGATGATGGTCCTAGATGAAATATCAGGGGATGAAAGCTCTTACAATTAATCCTGAGGGGAACATGGATGTCTGAACCTAATTTTATAGCAATCCATCTAATAGTTGTTGAGAAATTTCACCCAAAACCACCTTAGGGTGAAAGTAAGGGGATCACCAAAGTCCTTGGCTTGATTCTCAAAGTCAAAAATGTCATTGATATCCCTAAAGCCATGCAGCTACTTGCTAAACAGTGCTAGTCACAGTTCTGCACGCACCTATGTTACAAGACACCCTTCTGTCTGTTTCAGTTGCAGCTGCATATCAGTGACTTTAACCCTTTTGTGAATCTGTCTCATCTGTGATTTCCGTTCATTGTCTCATGGTGTCATTTCTGTCAGGCAGCAGAGGAATCTGTAGAGGAATGTTTTTGGTCAGAATGCAGCGGTACCAGATGCACGCAGGTTAATAAAAACAGGTTCCTTTTTAAAAAGATGAAATATATTAGCTTTTAAAAGTGTTTACCATATATGACTTCAATGTTTACCAAGCTTTTTATTTCCAACTACATCACCCACCTCTCTGCCAATAGATATCTGCCATTGCAGTCGTTGGGTCTTCTTCATTTAACTTTGTTTCCCAAAGGAGCCGTAGCCATAGTGACTCATCTCAGTGTCATGGAAACGAAGTACTATCATTGCAGCAATAACAGCAGCCTCAGAAACCTGCAGGCCATGCAGCGCCACCAGCTGTGCAGTAAAATATTGACTGATTAAACCATTAATTGCACCATTTTGAGTATTTCTAGGCGACACTGAAGAAGACATAAGCAAAGAAATTTCAGTTGTGATTGAATCTCAGGTCTTTTAGACGATGATCCTGACAAATACACCCTCTAGGCATGATCTTGATCAATTTCCAAGCTTTATAATTGGTCATAATGGCACATATGGCTTTACAGAGGCCACAGAAATAATCAGAGAGACGTGTGCTTAGCTGCAGTTGGCACCAAGCATGTAAAGTTGAGTAAGTTAATGAAGAATGACCTCACCCTTGGGTCCCTCAAGTGCAGGCAGCCATTATCGCTTCACCACACCAAACCCCATGTCAGTGCATTATACCTGGGATGCTGCTCTGCTCTTTATTCTTAATAACTCCAGCTTCATTCTTCACTCCCTCCTCTTTTGTTAATGGAAACTGGCAAGAGATTCCCAGGCAACAAAACCCTCCCCACCCGACCTCCCTCATCTGCCTTAAGGGCCTGCTCATATTATTGCCTCCCCCTGCATGCCATCCAAGCTCGCCTCCTACTCGGACCACAATATTGCTGTATCACTTACACTAATAGCCTGCACTTAAAGTACCTCAAGGTGAAAAGCACTGCGGAGATGCTTCCTGTCGATGAAGGAAAGATGTGGAGGGATTGGACATTTGATTGTCCGTGTTTGTTATTAAAATACAGTTTGAAAGCAGTCTTTGAGTTGAGGGAATAGTTACGTTGTGTCTACTACATTATCACTCATTCTGGATTGTCATCTGGACTGGCCGCATTTTTGATGCTTTTTATTTCTTGCCTGCTTTGTTGTGGTTCCTTTTTTTTTTTTTTTTTTTTTTTTTTAAAGGACCATACAAGTGTTTTTGCAAGTTTTAGCTCGTTAACTTAAACTTTGGTTTACATCCCATTTTTGTTTGGAACAGTTTCAAATGATTCCAAGCAGCCGCTGTTTTCAATTAATTTCGGTACAAAATTAAAATTAATTGGCAGACTCTTAAAGTCAATTGGAATTTGAATTCTCTCCACTTTTAGTATTTTCTTTACATGTTTGTGGAAACAGTTTTTAAGCATCAAGTATCTGGGTGGACATTTGAGAGCTGGTGTTGCTAGGTGACGAACTGTCAAGTACTGTGGTGCACTACTGACTATAGCACGTCATAGCCCTGTATAGCCTACGGACATTGATACAAAACATTTTGCTCCCTTTTTTTTTTTTTAACAGGCTCACATAGCGTTTATGTACCCACATCCGTCTCTAAAACACTGAAAAGAAGCTAGAGAAGGTACGAGAGGGGGCCTTGTGCCCATTGTGTCATAATCCATGCAAAAATCAATGCACACTTAAAGTTCATTGCGATTAATTAGTCTGCTTATTGATATTAGTACTGCACAGAAATGAATAGAAATCAATAGCTGCTTGGAATGGTAGAAAAAATACATCCATAACTCAACATGAAAAACTATTTGCATGGTCCTTTAGTAGCAGTTGAAGATTTGTTTTCAATTAAAAACAAAATCTCAAAACACAACACATTGTTATTTATTTATCACGAGGGTGTTGCTTGCAGTTTTTCCCCGCTCAGAGCAGCCAGAAATCAACATCATCTCTATTCCCGAGCGTCCTACCATGACTCATTCTTTTTTTGGAGGATGGGAAGAGGAGGGGAAAAGTGCCGGCTTGCTTGTTTTGGATGCTTTACTGACAGGGCGGTTTCCCATGCCTTGCCTGAAAGACAGAGTTGCCCCATAAGACTTGACAGCTGTTGACTCTAACTTGGGGCTGTGTTTGTCTTTGTTTGTTTGTGATTTATTGGTGTTTACACTTGGCAGCATGGAGCTGCGTGTTTGCAGGCCAGTCCAGTGACCTGCCAGCCCAGGATGTGGGTCTTCGTTGCGTGTCGTGTTTGTCGCCAAGTGGTTTTTTTGTATATATGTGCGTTCACTTACTGTATTTGAATGCATACTGTATCTATGTGCTATCGCTGTGTGTGTGTGTGTGTGTGTGTGTGTGTGCATGCGAGTTGTGACATCCTCCCTCACTGCAGTAAAAGTCCTGTGCAGCTGCCCGAACCCCCTTGATGACTTCCAGAAACTTCCGCTCTTCACTCACTCTTGTCTCAGTGACACGTGTGTCCTGTCTCCTCCAAGCCTGAACACCACAGCAAGTCAACGGGGCTTATCTGCTGTTTCTCAAACAATCCAACATCTGGACTGAAATATCATTTTAATTAACCAAAATTTCCAAAAATCATTTTTTGCTTATTCTTCCTCACATAAAACCAGAACAGTGCCTCTTGCGCTGAAAGTGATTTTATTATTTCGCTTTTCTAAATGCCCATCTTAATGCCAGACGGAACTTTGGCAGTGGCCGATTCTGCAAAACCCTACAATACATTCGAATAGGGAAAGATTAGTTAGAGCAAATGGTTAACTAAAAACACACACACGATTTTGTACATGCGTCCGTCCAGTGTTGCAGTGGGTGAAATCTGATGCTGGACTACAAGATGAAACCTACACATTTGGTATCTACGGCAGGAGTCCCATTAACTCTTTAAACCCATTAAATCTCACTTTAGCAGCAGGTCTGTCTTTCTCCGTCTCTGTCTTTTTCGCATTCTTCTCTTTCTCCCTCTCTTCCCTCTGACTTGCTTACAAACAAGAGCTAGTTTTGTGTATATGTTAAAGGGCACGCTATGTCCTACATTGGCACTGAATGTGGGCAATGAGCCTAAACTGCACTGCAGAATTGTCCAACGTGAATGTAATTCCTAAGGATATTAGGTTGAAACTTTATACATTTTGTTAAGCTGAAGTTAATTCCAAGTCCATGTCCATTTGAGTGTGAGTAATCCCAAGATCCACAGGACAATTACCTTTTATCAACTTTTTAAATTCTAATAATCTAATTTCAAATAGAAAAAAATGTAATCTACCTCAAAGACGATGTCTGAAATGGTCAGACATCGTCTGAAAGTGCTTGAACAGCAGTAAGAGACGTCTTCCTCCCCACCTCAGTTCTCTGCTGCCCCTTATTTGCATTTCTTTATTTGCATATAAAAAATGAAAACGGTAGAGAGCTCACTTCCTCCTCCAGTATCTAATATTCATCTTAGCCTGCTAGTTTTCATTAAGCTGATCTCTGGCTGTCCTCGGCTGCTGGAACTTCCCGACTCTAAACCCCAGCGTCTGACCACTGGTGCCCAGATCTCAGTGCTCCCTGTGTAGGTGCTAATTTAGAGCAGATGGCATGTGGACGCCAAGGCTCAGAACTCCCATCAACAGGAAATGGCTTAGAAACGGGGTCATCCCTGCTACAAATTACAGCCGTTTACCTTACCTTGCTGGTAACCTGCCTTTTCAACGATCCACTGAAAAATTATATTATTAGAGAGACACTCAAGGCAAATGTCAAATACCGCATCAACACTCTCTTCTACTACTTCTATTAGTTTGCTTTGCTGCATTCAGATGCCCTGCAGGTACGGCAAGGATCGTACAATCCAGCAGAAGAGCAAGACAGCTACCTAAATTAGAAATTGAGCACCTGAAGCCAAAGTTCTGCAACAGAGGTTTTCAAACTGTAAGGGGGGTGCGGGAGAGTTGCAGCGGAGGTGGGGAGGGCAAAGATGCTGAATGAGCTGCGAGGGACAGGTGCATTCCATTGTTCCAAAAACTACAGGAAGTTAGTTAAGTTTAGTCTAGTTAGTTTGGCCCGTTTATCAACACGGTGAGCAGCTGCAGTGGCAGTGACGCACAGCTAATGGAGGCAATAGGCTATTAGTGCCAGATTGCTGCAATTTGGTCAAGAATTAGTCATAACTCGGACAAATCTGAACACACAGACATGATACACACAGCTTTTAGATTCAGTATGACTCACACTTTCCGAGGATATCGTTATCTCGCTGAATAAATGGCCATAAATCCCAGATTTCAATCCCATTTCATTATCAGAAATAATAGGAAAAAGAAGCTTGTAACACCAGAACTTCCCTGAGATTATTCACCTGAGACCCTCACATTTTTAAGGTTTTTTTTTTTGTTTTTTTTTCAATATTAAAGTAATCCAGTAAAAGATGTCCATGGGTGCATTACATTTTTAATAGTGCCAATTTGCCAAAATATAGGCTAAAAATGAAGGTGAAGTTGTAGCCCACAGCATAACTCACAATCCATCGAACATTAAACGTTGTGTTTACATCCCCCGAAGCATCATGGGAACTGTAGGGTGTGTGTCAGACTTTGAAAACCCCTGTTCTACTATAATGACAATTCCTAATTTGCTAGTCCCAGCTTATTTAAACACACTTTTCTGTGTTTTAGATAATGTGAATTAAATATCTTTGGGTTTGGTCAGACAAAATAAGCAGTTTGAAGACCACACCTCCAGCTCTGGTTAAATTGTGATGGGGAATTTTTTACTATTTTTCTCACATTTTGTACATTGATTCATCGATTTTAATATGTAAATAACTGTTAGCTGCAGCTGTTCTGTGCTGTTTTTCTGCTTTTACTACCCAGTGAAGTTTTACAAGGGGAATAGAGAGGACAGTGTTCCCTGTGAGTAAAAAGCATGTTGTGATTTTTCCATGGAGTAATACGGGATCTTGTACGGTAGCCTGTGTTTGAGTTCAGCCCAGGGTGTAGGGACGACTTCAAAGCCCACGGACACACCCTGTGGTTAGTGCAAAGCCAGGCACACGCGAGCTGGAGCGTGTATATACACACACACACACACGATATATATGCCATACACTCTATATTGTAAAGCAGGCACACACCCTCAGACAAGCGCAAATTTATTTAAGTCCATAAAAACAGTTGACTGTGTTCTAACCCCTGAATTCCCCCACAGTCGTAGCATCAGCCCCCCTCCACCCGCCTCCCCCTTCTCCTGCTGTAAAACACACACATGCACACACAGTCTCTCCACTTCCTGTCTATTTCTTTCTGAGGCATATTTCACATTTGAGGAATTTCCTGTGTTCTGCTTATATCACAGAGGAATAACTGTCCAAGAGTAGTGCGCGCGCGCGCACACACACACACACACACACACACACCCTCCCACACTGGCAGGCTAAAGATGGCCTGTGTGTGTGCCTCCACGTTGCATACATGCATATGAATGTGAGTGATGAGACAATATGCACCCCTGAGAGGCCATCTTGCTGGGTGATAGAAAGGAAGAATTACTTTCCATCTATCACAGTTAATCATTTATCCAGTGGTGGTCCAGCTGTAGCATATAAGAAGGGTATTGGACATTTCCATGCACATATGTTATTGGTTGAGTTTTCAGTTCTGTTATGAATGGCAGGCTGGTCATTGAGATGGTGTGACGCTCACACTTGGCAAATGAGCAGCCTGCTATTTGCTCTTGGCAGTTGCAAACAAGGAAAGCTGCACTTTCACAAACCACTTAGGTTTTTATGCACTGAAGTGCTTTTTACGAGCCCTGATACAGTCGCACTCTCTGAATAATGACGAGCGGCTGGGTTGTCGGGTAATTGTGTCAATATCATGGAGTAAACTGTTTCTTTTCCCAAAACATTAAGGGAGCTGAGTTCATCTGGCGTGTTATTCTAATGTGACTGTAAATAAATTATCTAGCTTTGTCATCTTTTTCTGGAGAGTCATTTTTATATAAAGACCCTAACCCTAGTTCTGCCATTTATTATCCGTTGATTAAAATGCACCCAATTCATTAAAGCATTTATATTAGCCACTTTAAACACCAATAGTCTGGTAAGTCTTTTCAAAAAGCTACTGGAGCACAGGAAGGGATCAATTTTACATTTGTAGCCGATTGTTAGGAATAGATACAATTGCAGTGCACACAACAAAGCAATAATCACATGGCAGCAAAGATGGTGACAAAATTAGACTTCCTGCTCCATCCCTCCTACATAAGAGGATAAATTTATTTTTTTTGTAGCTGGTCAGGGCTCATGTTTGACAGAAGCAATGGACAACAGTTTGGACACATTTTTCTTTTCACCTTTTGAACATTTGGCTGATGCACTCATCCACAGCCTTGCGACTAACTGAATGAGTCCTCCCTTAACAGGACCCTGTATTTTAAGATGGAAACAACTGCTTTCTAAATTAGTTCTTGAGATTAAATGTGTTCAGTTGTTGGTGAACTAATCTTTAACACCAAATCTTCAAGCTGAACTGAGTCACTGACAGAATCAGTAGCTTGTAGCACTGGAGCTCTGAAAGCACCATTGTCAATTCAGCCATGAGTGGTGAACCATATAAACAGTGCTTGTATAGGTTAGAAGTACATGTAACAGTGTTCTGTACAACAACTGTTTTTGTTTTATGACCATTTAAAATGAAGTAAAGTCCACATATGACCCTTCATCACAGGCTACAGCCTCAGTCTGGACATGAGCTGTGATCACTTCAACCAACATTTTTTTAGAGGCCTGCAGAGGTGAATTTAACCATAATTTTGCAAGAATAATTAGAAAAAATAAACAATTCTGTATAAATTTACTTCACTATCCCTTTAATCATGTATTTTTTTTAACTGAACTAAACAATTATTTAAATCAACAAATTTGTCATTTGTTATCTCCACCTCCCCCTGAGATATTAATCCCTGCACTCTTACGTACAGTATAACTGATAACTGGTGTTTGGGATTGTGACATGATCAGCCGAGCGGAGCTTGTGCACAGGACTCAAACAAGGTGTAGGACTTTGGCTTTGGTGTGAGTCATGCTGTTGTGTCTATATGCAGAGGGCTCTGAGGGGATGGAGAGGATCAGCTTGTGTGTCTGGTCTAGCCGCGCTGAGCAGACTCACCTTTGACCTCCGACACCAGAGTCCTGAAGCAGCTTTTGATCAAACAACGATCTGAGTAAAAGACTCTGACAACATCATATGTCTTTGAAAACTTGTTGTTATTGAGCAAATTGAAAGCTCTGGAAAATATGAAATGCGGAACAAGGGAGCTTTTGAACCAGTGGATGAAATTCATCGCATAAAAAAGGAAATTACTTCATCTAATAATCATAAATAACTTTCATGAACTTTGATGAAATTATATGAATGGTAAATGATTGACCTGGCAGAGCTTGAGACAGATGAATGGCTGTAAACCTTTTTGAAGAGACAGCCAGATCAGCACGGATTTGGGTAATTAGATTTCCATGCTCTTAAATCTAATTTACTATTTGGTTAAAGTAAACAACAAAACAAGCAGTTGCCACTGTATTTTCTACCATTTCAAGTCAAAAGGAGCAGTTGTTGTGGGAATTGGACATCGCCCTCGTGCTGGAAAGAGATTGCTCTTGTGGTCTTGCTGGTGCTATAGTGGTGATCCGATCCTCAGTTATTAACATGCGTCTGCCAGTACGAGCGATTACTAGGTCCATGTCTGGGTGAAAGTATTAACATGGCACTGACTGTGAGGCTTACAGTTATGTAGTCAGGAGACTAAGCATGAATGCAAACATGTTATTAGAGTATTTATGAGATTTAAATTTCAAGAAACAAAACTACTAGTGGTTTTTGAGTATATAAACCACAGATTTAACACATGAAGATCAGTTTACTTGTCATAAAAACACTACTCAGCCTGTAAAAACAGTTTTATAATGTCTTATGTGGCTTATGAGCTTCACCACATCTGAGAAAATCCATGCCACCTCAGTCTCATGCCCAAATTCAAGATAACCCTGATGACATCACTATGACACCATCAGGGTTATCTTGAATTTGGGCATGAGACTGAGGCGGCATGGAGTTTGGAGTTCCTAGAAATTTTCTGAATTCTATAAACCGTTGAGAGATTTGCTCTGATGCCATGCTTAACATTTAGTCATTTACATGTATGTCTCAACTTTCCTCGGCTTCCTGGCCTTTTTGTCCCAAAGCGCTAACCCCTAATCTTTAATCAGTATCTGTATTCATATCAACTGCTCTCTGCTCTCTCGTGAACCACAGCAGTTCAAGTTATACGGCAGCATACTAAAACAGAGCTGCAATTACAGCTTCAATGACACTAGTGTTTGATGATGCAGAACTGAAGCCACCGCTGTTGTGTTTTCAAGCACCTGCAATAAATGTGCCCGCTCAGTGAAACCCAGCTTGAGCTAATGCTGCCTTCTTAAAAAGCTTGAGTCATGCTTTCAGAGGGGGTTGGATGAGGTGACAGCTTGGGAGACAGCTTTTTGGATATGAAGCTACACCTGCAAGTCTGGAGTTCATAGGCTAAATGAATTCCAGTATTAGTCAGCACCTGTTTGTTATCCGGAAGAAGCAGATGATGATTAATTTGTTAGAAACAGGCCTCATTCTTGTATTTTTGGCTGATTCGGTGCCCAGAATATCGTACGGTTTTTGGGCTACAAAATTGGAGTAAAAAATAAATGCAATACTTCATCATTGAGATGCTGTCTCTCTCAAACAACACATCAAACAGGAGTGCTCCAGACTTACACATTTTCTGACCAGCTATGAAATCTACCGTCCAAATCTGGATGAAGGGGTCCAGGCCGATTACGCCCAAAGCCTACGATGATCCATTCGGCTAATCCTGATCATAGTGTGTTGGCTGTGCCCCAATCTCACTGCTGGGGGAGCAGGCAACAACCGGCTATAGTGATCAACCCCACACCCCCCACTTCTAATAGAGCAATGAGATTGACCTACCTTTTCATTTGGGATTAGATGTAAAGTTTTATTGTGACCTTTGAGTTACATCCTGTGATAACCATATGCACCTTTTTGCTTAAAGAAAGTGATTAAATCTGTCACTGGAATTAACAAATTTTACTTGTGTCCAGTAATTTATAATAATAAACAAGAGGAACTGCACTATGTCAAAAACACTGAAAGTTGTTTCTCCAGAATTTCTAAACCTATACACACCTGTGAAAGTGTAATTACCTCACCATATAAATGTTATATGGTGATGCCATTGTTCCATCTAAGGTGGTTTCACTGCTCTAAATGTCTCAGAACATGCTTTAAATATTCTTAAAACACAGTGTACTCTTGTACTGCCTGTGCACCTATTTAACAAGGGTGTGTCTGATGTTTAACTGTCCATACTGTACATCCTGCTCAAACACGGGGTAAACAAAATGTGTAATCTTGTGACGGCGAGTTCAGCCTGCCGCTGTGTCTGACCGTCCGGTAGTGGAAGATTGGCGTTAGCGCGACTAGCATCTGCTTTCTGGCAGCGGAGGCTGAGGGGAGATTAGATGCTAGTGTCTATGCTAGCTGGCTCTGCAGCTCTGGTCCTGGCCTCGCTCTCTAATCAGTGCTGGCAAAAGTCCTCCCTAAAGGCGGCTGGCGTTGACAGGACTGTCTGCGCCTCTCCACTCTGCGAGTCTCTCCCTCCCTTGCCACCCAACCTTCCGTTTGTTCTCCTTCCTCCTTATCTCATATCTCTCCTCTCTCCTTCCTTTTACCCTAAACCCTTGTTTCATCATGAGCACTGAATCCTCTCAATAAATATAAAAATTGAAAATTATCTCATAATTCAATTTGATAGCAGGATTATTTTTCCGCTGCCATTTTAAATGTCTCATTTGCTTTCTTTAAACCTGATCCAGTCCCTGACGCTGACAGGTTGATTACAGTCTTACACTGATGGCTCTTTCCACCCCCCTGAAACAGGACAATCTAATGATGGGACTGGGAAAGGATGTGATGTGGAATGGAAGGAGCAGTGCTGGCTTCCTTTATTTCTTCCCTTCCTCTAATTTTTTAAGTGGTTTTGGGAACCATATGACTGTATCCTTTATGATTCAGCCTCACATCAACCTCAGTGGTCTCTGAGGTTTGGCGATCATGTTAGGGAGTGTCTCTTGACATCAGTCTGGTCATACTGGTTTGTTTTAGTGGGTTAATTTATTTCCCTCTTAAAGGATAGGTTCAGAAGTCTGTTAATACAATACTATCATGCCAAATGTATGTTGAATGAGTTATTGGTCACCGTAATCATTCCTCCAGTTCATACTGGCCATAAAGCAATCCCTCCGTAGTAAGGGTGGGCTAAATGATACCTAAACTATTGACAGTAAGTCTTTGTTGTTGATGTGTTTGAGTATCAACACTAGGATCAATACCAATATAGATCCATATCACATTAGATGTACTAGCATGGCAATCTTTGCTTTTTTTTTCTGCTGTTGTGTGCATGTTAGTTTAGAGAGCTCACACAACAAATTTTTTTTATTTTACCATTAAAAGCTGTTCTGTGTGTTAATTTGTATGTGATAAACAGAAAATAGGAAAAAGACATGAATAAACCTAACAGGTATTTTTGGCCTACTTGGGGGCAACGGAAACAAGCTGTAAACACCACACTGACATCTAATCGCTAACTAATTGTGTCTGCTGTTTGGTGCTGGGCAGGTAGTGTACAGTGGGTTTTTACAGCTGCCTTCTGCTACCAAAAACAACACTATGAGAGCCGTAAGAGTGAACTCAAACAGCGAAGTTGCATGTCAGAAAACCATAGCAATGACCCAAAAGATGCTAGCACATAGGCTACAAGTAGTCATGTAATCCATTATTAATATAACGATGTGGAGCGCGCTCCCCATGTGCAGGGCTGGTCCCTTGCCGCGGCAGCCCGGGTTCGGGTCCAGCCTGTGCACGGCCCTTTGCTGCATGTCATCCCCCCTCTCAAATAAAGGCAAAATGCCTAAAAAATAATCTTAAAAAAAACAAAACTCCATGTTGATTATAGCCACTTTAATGTATGGCAAATATTTTGCTTGTATTAAAAATATATTCAAAACTAGCCTATTAATGACGCCTTCACCTCGTAAATCATAACACATTTCCCTCCCCTACAAGGGTATAGATATTGGTGATTCTGGCCCTGGTATTAATTGTCATTGGATCAAAACCCAATTTTATGGTGTGCCACCAGTACTTTGTAGCACAACTCTACAGTTAAAGATGTGGGACAAACTCCACAGTCCTCCAAAGTTTCGCCAACGCTAATATGATGCTAGCCAAATCGAGTTCCAGCTACCGGTTGCAGGTTTATTCCTGGTGTTGTGTCCCGCTAACAAATGAGCCTCCCTCCTCTGCCGCTCAGCAAAGAAACACTGTCTATCAATACTCAAAGAGGGGATTTTGTACTTAAAGGCCATAACTTTGGAAAAGTACCCACTTGATGTCCCACTTCATGGCCACTATGGAGAGGAGGAATGATTACAGTGACCGCATGAACACATGAGTGAAGATAACCTATCCTTTAATTCACATGTTTGTTTTAACTTTCTATGTTAATGTATCCAGCTGTCCAAATTTGTACTCATTCATTCTTTTGATTCATCTACTCAGCTCATAATTTCTGTATTTATTCACAGCTTTGACATCTCGAGTACTGCGGGTGATGGATAGCTAAAGGCTGGGACCATTGTGAGCTTCTGGACTATAAATATATTTCATTTCATGTGGTTTGAGGTTGGAGTAATGAGCAGGGAATTAGGCTTTCAGCAGTCAGCGCTCGGTGCTACTGAGTTGTATGCTTTTGCTCTGCTTGTCTGGCCTCTGCAGTCGCTCTCTCTCTCTCTCACTCACTCACTCACTCACTCACTCACACTCACACAGACCCTCTTTTCCCACTCCTTCCCTCTCTCTGCCTTTGTTTCAGTGCTGCTGCTGCAGTTGGCCATGCCTGCAAATGAGCACCAGGACAGAGCAATTATTCAGCATGGGACAAGCCCCGCACCCCTCCTTGATACACACACATATACTCATGCTACACTCGCTGTCATGTTCAGATGTTTCATGCATTCATAATGTGGACGTCTTTGAGCAAAAGAGCAGAATTTTACGGATGAGATCAACACAGAGAGGAGAATGAAATATGCCTCTGAAAATTTCTTGGATAGATAGATTTATCTTGGTGCTCAATTCCCTCAGGGGTGGATGAGCTTCATATCCCTCTCAAACATGAATTAATGTGACTGAAACATGCACACAAACATACACACACATTTCTTGTGCTCAGACACTGCAAAACCCTCCCCCCAAATGCAATGGAGACACTGGTTTGGTGAGTGTGTGCTTGTGAAGGGGAGGGTGGAGATCTACATGAGACAGCATGCCGGGGTTCGTGTGAGGGAGTGTGTGAGCTGCAGCAGTGTGCTTGCCGGCTCCGCTACCCTGGCAAAAAAAGCATCAGCCATCTCTTTCAGTGTGGCGCTGCCCCTACGACTGCTGTTCGCTCTTTTTTTCTGTCTCTCATCTTTTTTTTCCCCCTGTCTTTTTTTTTTCTCCTCTCTCTGCAGAAGCCGCTGCCTCGCCCCCCCCCTCGCCCCCAGTGTACTCTCTTTGCAGACAAAAAGCTGGAATAACTGCCCTACTCCACCAGGTAAGACGTTATATTTTTCCTTTGAGATCTAAGCACATGCATTGGATTCTTTTTTATTGCTTTATTGCTTGAAAAATCACTGCAGAGATGAAGAATGAATTGTGGCATCAGTTTTTATAGCAGCAGTAAATAAGAGGAATATTAGCATTAATAGCCAGAAAGGGGAAATCAAAAGTATTTCCTTCTTTTGTTGGTAGAAACTGGGAGCCAAGTACCATCTTTCCTTTCTCTTCAGTTTCTTCTTCTCTCCCGAGCATGCCTATAATCTCTAATCACTGTCTCCCTGCATATCATCCCCCCTTTGTTTGCAGAGATTCTAATTATTCAGGATATTTGCTGCTGACATATTCCAATAATAGAGTGAAAGAGCTGATGTTGTGATAAGCCAGGGGCTGTTTCTGTGTTTTGGTGACCTATAGTCTTTGTGACGTACCTCGTCTAGACATCACTGATTATTCAGCCAGCAGGACAGCACAGTTCACCCTGAGTGTGCTGCTGCTGCTGCTGTGTATGCATGTGTGTGTAAAAGCAAGAAATATAAAACCCTTAAGGATAGGTATTATCTCCAGTGATTTTTGTTCTTTGGAACAAAGCATTATTTCAATCTGGAATAATGGCGATTGTGATATATTTAGAGGCTGAGGCTTTGATGGCATGTGGCTGTTTGCGGTTAGCGACTCATAGCCAACAGATTGTTGGTGGTTTCTCCGTGGGAGTGACACCAAACCGAGCGAGACCGCAGGACACATTACCCTGCCTGTCAGCGTCGGCAGAGCTGGCTGTCACAAGTTTGCTGATGGCTTGGTCGGAAGGAGTTTTGGGGCAGACGGGGGTTTTGATGTGAGCAGGTGGTGAAAGAGTGAAACGCCAACTCCCTGTATTTACCTTTTTTCTCCCACCCTTTCTTTTCTTCTTCCCTCCCGCTATGTTTATTCCTCCCTCTGCATCTTCCTGCCTTTATCTGTTTTGATCTCTCATCTCTCTCCTACTCACCCTCTCTCCCCTTTTTTTGTCTTTCCCTTTTCTGTGTTTGAGCCAGGATTGTCTGGGAGGGGTCAAATGGGCCCAGTAGTACTTTTCTAGCCTCATCCAAGAGGGTTAATAAACATATCATTTTGTAGCACTCTTTTTCAGAGTAATGAGAATTGAAATAAAACATACAGATTTAGATATAACTTCTTTTTGTCCTCACGAAATCTAAATGAAACAAATGAAACAAAACTGTATGAAAATGATAAAATCTTATGGATCAAAAATAGTGTGATCAAGAAAATACACCCATTTGTTTCACCTGGGTTTAACCGTGCCATTGACAAATATTTTTATCAGTCCTTATATCACCCGGGAAGCAAAAGAATGAGCAAGACCTGTTGCTCGTGTGACTAAATCTGGTACTTTATACATCCATGTACGAAACACACAGGAAAGGATATCCAGGAGTCGCTGGATAAAACACATCAGGTAAGCTAGCATTACAAGGGACAGCCATGTTGGTGACGCATATTGTGCGAGCAAGAGATGTAGTTCACTGAGGGGTTTCACACAAAACTAAATGGTACTACCACAAACTGCGACTTTTTGAGAAGCAAAATTATCTTTAATAGTGACAAACATCATATGTGTAATTCATGACACAATTCAAACGGGATCAAAAAATTATTTGTCTCTCGCCATTGACTACCATACATATTTTTTAAGGGGAGGGACTTTGCCTCTCTATTGACTGACAGACTGTTGGTCTTTTTGAACACCAAAAAGATTTAATCCTCGCTAACTTATTAACTACTGAAACTGTACAGAGCGGGGTATTCCCTCTCTAACAAATCATTTTTGCTCTTCAGTTTTGCTCTTCATTTTATGGGGGACAACTGGGCGCAAGGAATTTGTAGTGGCTGACATTTTATGTTTTAAGGGGGAAATTGTTGTTACTTTCTGCCTCCCAGTTCATTTCTGTCACTTTACAGTATATGTGTTTGTATTTATGATGGGTGTCTGTCACATCCCCCCCCCCCATCTCTGTCTCCGTCTGCCTGCATAGTTGCAGGACAGCTTCGAGGCGAGCTGTCTTTTCCTAGGAACCAACTTCGAATGACAGGCCATGGCGCAGGAGGGGAGGACGAGGGGGCAAATGTACCCTTTCCATGTCCTCATTTTTGGGGTCACAAATGGAGTCCTGTCCCCCCAATCATCCTCCACCTCCTCCTCCTATTCCCCTCTTTCCTGCATCCCTCTTCCTGCCAAGCTCATGCCCTCTGAGCGAGGTCGCAGTTTGGCACTGAGGCTGCCGCAGCGGTCGGTTAACCAACTGAAACTGCAAAACCAGTGTGGGAGAGAGGGACATTGTTTTGGAGTCAACATCGCCCCTGGTTCCAACTGCTGTTCGTCAACAAGGCATTTTAAATGTAATGGAGATAAATGTAGGTGTTACAGAAATGCCAAGTGTGAAAGAGAAGGGCATTGTCTCGATGGCTTTCCCTCCTTCACTTCTCCAACTGTCAGAAACACATCTGAAACAAAAAATGTAGCTGCTTGAATCCTGGAATGCACAAATGCTATCAAGTTGCATTATGAGAAATGTAGGATCCAGTGTTTTTGGAGATTGACCCCTACTGGGAACTAGGATATTTAGACCTCTGTAGCTTCGATTTTGACCACTTTTTAAAAACATCTGTCTCCTGAAAGTACACCACATTTAATGGTGGTTTAAGATTGAGTTAAGATTTTTTTCTTGCACTGTTTTGAAAAATTCTTTGACCTTGAGTTAGGATTTTTTTTTGTCTAACTCCTGTTTCTTAGATCAGGAATATGAACTGTCATGCTCAAGTTCAGAGATTCCTTTTCCAAAAGCCATATTTAAATCTTATGAATAGAACGCAGGACCAAGATTTTATTCATATACAGTGCCAGCTAGTCCAACTGCCATATGAGATGTTTCAGTCATCCAGTAATTGCAGCAGTATTTTTCAAAATCAACCTCTCGTGCTGCAGTGTTTTTTAACCATCAAGGCATTTGATACCTATCAGAGGCGAATATGTAATGTAGGTTATTTGCAGAGCAAACTGTAGGAGAAAGGGACATTGCAGTCGAGTCAACACTGTGACAAAATGCCTGTGTTAAAAGTGTCTGTTAACAAGTGATACTTGATGGGTATGTAGCTGGATGTCAAAAGCACTGACAAAGATGAGGTGGGCCATAGAGACAGATGCAGCTGAATAAACTAGACAGCATGTTATTTCGGGTGGGCTGCAGGGAAGTTGGTGAAGCTGTTACACAAGCTTGCATGTGGCGTTGTTGAGGAATACATGACGATCCTGCATAATGGATACTTTTAGTTAATACACAAAGCATTTACAACACTTGTTGTATTTGTTATGTCAGGAGAAGAATTTATAAAACTTAGTTGTACTGCAGTCTTCCCTAAAAACTGAACATTTTGCACATTTGAAGGTTAAATGTTTCCAGAGTAATAAAATCATAGCGTACAGGCTCCATTTTGGACTGCCTTGTCCTATCATGTTGATTGATGAATGTGTGTGTAATGCTCTGAGGCTACTAAGAAACCTACATATGAACATAGACCACTTCTCCCACCTGTCTCCACTCTTAAGTGCAGCTGTCGCCTCGGGGGCATAAAGACCTGCACCTGGTCCTGCTTGGTTTACATAACGCAGCGAGGAAAAGTGCCTCTCGCATGTGTTTGAGCTTGTAGATTATGTGACGGTCAGAGAGTGTGTTTGGTTTTTGCATCTACAGTATGTGGCGTGTGTGTGTGTGTGTGTGTGTGTGTTAATATGTGGATCCAAGGTCTTCTCCACTGTCGTCCTCTGCTAAGTGAGATGCTGTTAGCGATGTCCGATCCTGTCTCTCTTTTTTGTCTAATAAGATGTGGAGATACTTCAAGGGCAAATAGAGAACGCAATCCTTGCTAACACACCATTGGCATGTGTCTACCACATCGTAGTGACTACAGCATTATTTAACTTTTTTATGGTTATGTTTAGGCACTTGCAGCACTTGGTTAAGGTTAGGGAAAGACTGTGGTCTGGCTTAATGCAGAAAAAGTCTGCAGTTCAAAGTCTTGAACTCCTGGTACAATATAAAGGTAATTACCAGGACACGGAGTTGAAATATAAGACATTCTTTTTGAATGTATGCCTGTCTGATCCCAGCCAGTTTTAGGGGTGCACCTCATTACACCTGCCCCCCTCCTTCTTCAAACTGGTGCTACATTCATGTTCGTAGTTTGTCTGCTCGTCGATGTCTATGCTCTCTCATGCTCATCTCTTCCTTTAGATTAATTAATGAGCCTCGCTCCAGGCCTAGTTTGGCTCATTAGCCACACAGGCCCCTCTGTATTGTGTACCAAGTGTGGAGGTGTACAAAACAGCCCCCCTTCTGTCTCTCTTTACACCTGTAAGATTTCACTGAGTATACAGAGGCCCCTGCAGAATAAAGGAGTTCAGGACTACATGGAGAGTCGTGATTAGAAAAGGCGAAGTGAATCATAGATGCAATTACTCACTGGCTCATATCGAGTGAAGTCGGTGATGAGAAGATAATGAGGAGCCATAAACGCTTAACGCCATGTTGATGAACACACAAATGATGTGGAAGAATAGTAAGGAGTTGAACAATATAACTCTCGGTTGTTACTGAGTTTTCAGCAAAGATCGGTTTCTTAATGGCAGTAGCTATTAAGGAAATGTATTTATTTAGACATTTGAAAATTGATTTTTCCTTTGTCTATCTATCAGATTCTGGACATGACATAAAAGAACACACGCTTGAATATTTCTCACCTGACTGGACTCCGGACTCACCGGACTACAACGCCTCATGGCTTTGATGTATTAAACATGAATGTGTTGTATGGAGGCATGCATTGGCCCAAGTGTGTGTGTGTGTTTTGTCTGTGGGGAGAAGGGGGCTGTTTGTTTGAATTATAGATGAAGAAATGGGAGTGATGGCAAAGTTAAAAGGGGAGGAAGCAGAGATCTGTTTGACTCTGTCAAATGTACTGGAGGGACCCCCAGGTTGGACCAAAACGCACCACAAATGCAGTCAGAACAAACCACTGCAGCTTCACATTATTAGCATAAATCATACTATTTCTTGGCTCATTTCTTAGTTTTCTTTTTATACACATTTTATTTCAGTGAAATCAGTGTGTGGGTTTTAAAAAATGTAGTTTGATTTCACTTAAGCGTCCCCTTAAGAACCCAAGTGACACTTCAGATATTTAAAGTACAGTTGGATTGCTAAGTAACACAATCATACTTCCTTTTTGTGCCTGTAGCACCTGCTGTATGAGGTAGGAGTAGTTCTAGCAGTAGCAACTAAGCCTTCAGGTGACATAATAGAAGTTCTGGCAGTCATATTGGATGTCCTCAGGAAACTAGGACTACCTAACTAAATACAGGCTTATTAGGTTTTTTTGTAGTGCAGGAAAGTCCTGTTTATGTCAGCATTGGGTGCTTTGCATAACTTGCTCTCTTGTTGGCTAAGGCCAAAAAACAGTTTAGGACTGTGCCAAAGACAAGACTGTCACAGAAAGCAAATTATTGAAGGTGGTGTCCAGATATAGAAATTGCTTGAAAAGTGCTTCATCCATTATTTTTTAAACCTATTGCCAAACAAGAGGGCAGCCGTCTGGAGGAAGAGCGGCTCATCCACTAATCACAGGGTTGGTGGTTCAATCCCCGAGCTCCTCCTGTCCACATGTCGAAGTATCTTTGGACAATACTGAAGACCAGACCCCAAATTGCTTTTAAGTGCCAAAATCAATTCAAAGCCTCTGACGAATTGTCTGAATTGACCTATTCTTGAATAATGTGATGACTGATGCAGTGTTTTCTTTCTTTTATCTATGTTTTACGCATTCTAAAGGGCCATGTATGGTTGAGAATGATTTGAAATTGAGATTTGGATAATTAAGGTCCAGCAGGATGAGCAGTGTAAGAGATCCATATACAGAATTAAAGGATTGGCTGTAATGCAGAAAGCAATGTTCATTAAAACTGAGCCTGATCATTCTGGAAATATCTTTCTGTGATGTTCTCCTTTATCTCTTCTTTTGGCTCAATTCAAGTTCAGCAAGGTTTATCAGGCCTTTTAGCACGGCGCTGAGATTAGGATTCATTTCCTGTTTGCCTCGTCTCTGATGATGAAGTCAAATCTGTGGATTAGGTGAGCCTCTGACCTCCTTCCCCTCTTTCCTCTATCCTTGACTCTTCCCCTCCTCCATCTCTTCTCTCTTTGCCTTCTGTTTGACCCATTTGGCCTCCTCTTCTCCTGGGAGGAACTTGCAGGTCAAGACAAATGTCAAGACAAAAACTGCGTCGTCAAGTGTGTTCCTCCTTTCCTGAGACTCGAGACAAATTGCTTGTTTGTTCAACCCCTGTACCATCCATTAAATATCAACCCACAGGATGTGCTAGTGGAGTTGATGGTCATCTTGGGTGACTGATAAAATTGTGAAAATGTAAAATTATCAGCATTTCATCCTGTAAAAGCTGCAATTAACACACACACACAATTCAGATACTTTATCATAAGACAGGCTATTGAAATCACAGGGTGGTTGCAGTTACTAGTGCAGTAAAACAAGGAGAAGAAGTAATTTAGTAACAATAAAAAAAGAAGACAATTGTTTTTGGGAATTCACTAATTTATCCATTATTTTTCCCCATTTACAGTTAACTTGCATCAATTTGTTAATTAGTTTTGTCTGATTTAAGATCACAAGCTCCACTTATAGTGAATGTATCATGAGTTTCCTTCAGTCAGATTAAAAACATGGGTGCACTTGTGGGAAAAAAGATATAGACGAATTGTGTTGAGAGACTTAGGTTTCATAACAAGCAGGCCAACTGCTGTGTGAGAGAGGGATCATTTACTGTGACTGTCAAAAGCATGGCTTTGAGTACAACGTTTCTATTCTTGTCACACTCGTGATATTTTTGAGCCGGGCGGTGACTGCTCATCTCTCTAAGTCTTTCCCTCGCCTATCTCCTTTATTTTTCTGGCTAAGCTTTCCCGACTGACCAGCCTTCTCCCAGAAGAGACATTACTTCCTGTGTGACCTTAGTTTCTGTTTTTTCTTTCTCTCTGTGTCTTACTATTTTCTTCCCTCTCCCTATCTCTGTCTATATTATCAACTTGCTTCCCTTAGAGAGTAACATATATATCTTTTTGTCTCTTTCTCTCTATATGCAGATGGATAACAAAGTAGAGGAAAAACCTTAAATAAGTTGTGGAGAAACATAACAAATGCAGATTTCCATTAAATCTGTTATGGACAGCTTAACACTTTTTTTTTTGCTTTTGGTTATGTTGGTTTTTCCTTTTAACTCGTCACTTGATCTATCAATCCAATTAATCATTCCTTCAAATTAAAAGACCAACACTGGTTTTCCATTTTCTAGTCCACTGAAGACAAATTGCACATGTTTTGTTATTGCCAACCTTTTTACAAGGAAGTATGGAGGCCCTGAAATGGCATGAGCAAAAATGTTTTTCACATTTCTGGTGCATAAGATTAAAAGCTCACCAGAAACTTTCTCATGCATAACAGTATCTTTCAGTTATAAATAAGAAACATTCTAGTTTCTGTAAAGTGTATGTGACTTGTAGTTAATGGACAAACCTACTGTATGTAGCCAAAGCTTTGAAAAGTTTGGCTACATTACTTTTTCCTCTTTTTTGCCTCCAATTATATAGGTATAATTTGATAATGTTAACAATGCTCAAGGAGAAAACTATTACATTTAATTTAAAATTTAAAACATGCAAGTACAATTATGAAAATTAGTTAATATGAAAAGTATGACCACGCAATCATGTGTTAACAGTATAAGCATAAAAATTTAAATTCAGTGAGACAACAAAAAAGGCTTTTACACACTGTGACAAAGGGGCAAAAAACATGAGGTGATCTGACACCTTTTCTAACGAACCTCCAGGTTTACCAAACTTGGAAGAGAAACAAAGACGGATGATGAAATTATTACACAAACTATCCATTCACAGGGCAAGAAACACAATTGACCACTTTACAAACTTCTTTTTAGCGATGTTGCCATGTTCCCAGATCTCAGCAATTGTTTGTTGTTTTTTTTTTAGTACAATCTTATAACTAGCAATAAAAGTAGAATCTAAGTTGCAATTAACCAGAATTGTCCTTTAGTAAAAATATTTGTCTTTTCTCCTCTGTGAATTCTGTTTCCTTCTCTTTTCACTCCAGGCCTCTTTTTTTCTCTCTTTAATAAATCAACCTCCTTCCTGTTTGGAGAATCTCTGCTCCGGTCTCTTTGCGTCCCTCTGCTTCAACCTGTGTCTCTTTCTTTCTCTGTCCAACTGCCTGTTTTGGCGCCATAATCCCCTGACGGTCCTTTCACACTGTTTTAATGTTAACAGGATGCTCTGTTTTCTACCTCCTTACAGTCCCAAAGCAGAGTAAACGTGCAAATCTGTCTTTCTTCATGGCTGGCTTAAGCCTTAACCCATCCCCTGGCTCAGCTCCAACGGACCAATCCAAGAATTTGACAAATCTTAAAAACCGCTCACTAGTGGAGTCTTCTAGTTGGCACACAGATGACACGTTCACTTGTAATCACTTGTTTATGAAAAATAATCACTTTGATTTCTTTTTTGGATTAGTATTATCCCTACAGTTGCCTTGGAAACTATCCTACTGACCTCTGTTTCTATTTTTTTTTCTCTCACATTGTCTGTTGTCACGTTCATGAACTTGAACACTTCTAATATTTCACAGTTTTCCATTTTGTTTAAAGAAATAGTTTGACATTTTGGTAAATACGCTTATTCACTCTCTTGCCGAGAGTTGGATTAGAAGATCGATACCAGTGTCGTATATTTGGTTGAATACAGTATGTGTGTGTGTGTGTGTATGTATATGTGTATATATATATATATATATATATATATATAATATAGCAAGTAGTGTCTGTCCAAACAAAATCCCACCTACCAGCACTTCTTATTAATTAACTTGTTGTATCTTGTTTGTTTAGTCTATACAAAAACTGAAATGTAAAAACGACATTTCGCCATGCCAAGAACTTGCTGCTCCATCGAAGAAATAGTTTGGTACATAAACCCCTGTAAAATGAAAATAAATTGTCGTTTCACACTTTGATTTTTAAATGGATTAAATGGAACAAAAAAGATATAACGGGTTAATTAGTGAGCTTTAGAGATGTCGAGAGGTGGATTTTGTTACCTTTCGACAGAACTAGGCTAACTGCCCCCCCCGTTTCCAGTTTTTATGCTAAGCTAACTGGCTGCTGGCTACAGCTAAATATTATGAGAGTGGTATCTAACACTCAGCAAGAAATGTTTTCTAAAAATGTAGACTTATTCCTTAAATTTAAATCAGTACCAATCCACAAAACTTCTCAGTATTTGAAATGATTAACCAAATTGTGGAAAAACGTAATACTTTTGCTTTTTTTAAAGAATTTTCCAACACTAACATATTATGCCATATTCACTTACAGTATGTAACAAAATAAATTAAAATATGAAAAGAAGTGACAAGAAAATCATACATTTCTGAGGGAAAGTTGATTATGTGAACAATGCTAGAGAATAATACCATTAATTTCAATATAAAAGATGCAAGTACAATTTTAAAAATTAGTTAACATGAAATGCATGACAGTCCTGTGATATGACACAAAAACATTAAATGCAGTCAACAAAAAGGCATTTACATGTGTATGCACACACTCATGCACACGCTCTGAATAGATTAGATTGTCTTGGGCTATACACAACAACAAAGCCTATCAGCGGCAGCTTAAAAGAGAGACACACTGAGGTTTGGATTAATGTTGCTGGCAGACTCCAGGTGACAGAGTTAAGCTGCTGTGTGCATGCACGGCTCATGCACGGCTGTGTTTAACACAAGGCTGAGATAAAAGCTGTCTTGTAAAAAGTCCTTCATTTGATTCTGGACTAGCTAGGCTGGATTCAGAGGTTAGAGCTTAAAGCTGTCTGTGAATTAAATGGGCGTAGGTTTTTGTCAGACCCAGTGACATAACTCTTTTTTTTAGTGTTAAACTTTAGTGCTGCAATTTATTGACGTCCTAACATGTATTCCCTCTTCTTTACCTCCCTGTTTTTTTTATGCAGGTCTGAGCAGACGCCTCAACTCCGCACTTGTCTGTTTCATCCATAACTGAAGACAGCTCTTCAAGGTAGGTAAGCTAACGAAAAAACATGGATGTGAATAAAGAGGAGTCTACAGCAATGCTAGCAGCTCAGTGAGGCTATAGCGAGGCACAGTGGTGCTTTGCTAAATGCTAACATCAGTATGTTAACATTCTATCAGTGACCAGGCTAACACTCTGATGTGAGGCACGATGTTTACCATGTTCACTATCTCAGTTTTCTACAGAGCCCAGGAGGTGTCACAGAGAAAAAAAAAACTAATTTGTGTGCATGATTTAATCACTCGTGCTCTCCAATAAATAATTTGTGCACACAAATTATTTTCCCCTCTTGTAGAGGGCAGCAGTTGCCTTCAGCGCAGCACATTCAGTCAGCCAGAGGTTTGAAGAGGTCAACAAAGAAGACATTTAAAGCTGAAGCTGAGTTTTTTTTATGAACTGGATGACATCCACAGTATCGTACATACGTTTTTACGGTGAAACAGTCTGTTATCCTGTAGAAAACTTTTAAGGGATCTCAAAGATCCCTTTAAAAGTTTAAAAGATCCCTTAACAGCCAAAACCCCGAAGTAGTTTCCGTAGTTTACCGTGTTAGCATGCTAAAGTTTGTTAGTTAGCACTATGGGAATATCATTAGTTTTACACGTATTTGGTCATAAACTGAAGTAATGGACAAATAAAATTTTTGACCTGATGATGCTAGATAAAAAGTGAGAGGATCACCAAAGTAATTGCAATTCATCTTGAGGAGAACAGGAAGTCATCAGTTATTGAGACATTTCACTCAAAACCACAGATGTCAAACCTCGTGGTGCTAGAGGAAAAGTCAGAGAACCACTAAAATCAGTAGAATTCATCATCTGGGAATCATGAATATCTGTACAAAATTTTCATGGCAATTCATCCAATAGCTGTAGAGTTATTTTAGTCTGGATCAAAGTAGTGGACCAGCAGACTGACCAACAAACCCACATTGCCATCCATAGAGCCATGATGCTATTAATTCCATATTGAACCATAAAACTGCAAAAGGCCTTGCAGATATTGCTTGAATACAGCTTTTAAAGTGAGATATTGTCATCTGACACCTGAATAATTAGAAGAAAAAGCAAAAACATAGATGTCTGGACAGCTGCCAGATGGTATACTATGCACTACTTCTACTCCATGACATTTCACACTCACTTTTCCCATGACTCATGGGGCCCAGGAGTCAGATGTAAGTGGCTGCACTCAGCCAGATGATTAGCTTGGCTGTCCATGGATATATTATAGAGGGGGAATTATGCTCCACAACATGTGGGAAGCTAGAAGGGGTGATTGTTTGGGTTGATGTCATACGAGATATTTTTGACCACCAAAAAGCAGTCATTAAGTTGAAACTCCAATCTCATGTTTTGAGCTTTCGTTGCTTAAATGTGTTTGACTTTCAAGACAGGAAATGAAATGACAGAGCCAGTGGCTAAATGTAGATTTGGTTGTAAATGTTGTTTCAAAGAAGTCTTCTGTTTGTGTGTGTGTGTCTATATTTAGTTCATGTTAACAATGTGTTTGCTCCCAGCCAGAGTTCTGGGTTTAGCTTTGTGGATGCATTTGGGGACTGTCAATGAGAGGGTTTGCATGTGTGTGTGGTTGAGTTTTGGGGTGATTGTGCATGTGTTTGGGTTGATTTGAGCAGGGCGTGTGTGGAGGTGTGTAGGGGCGTGCAGGGTGTGGGCTGGGCGACGGTAAACTGTCATCATAATCCCCTCAGCCATGAAGGACGCATGAAAGTGCAAGATGGCTGGGGAGGGTCGGACTGACTGCTAAAGAGACGGGATGTTTTGTTGGGAAACGCAGCGGAGAGCTGTAAAAATGTCACAGTTGTTGCTTGCTTTATTTATATTGAGCCATGGTCTATTGCTACTCAAGGTAACTTCCCATTTCTTCCCAACTAATTGTTATTGCTTCTGCTCTAGAAGAATTTTCCCAGGAAAAGCCTAAAAGGCAGTGTGTGCTCTAGGACTGCAACTAGCCATCATTTTCATTGTTGATTAATCTGCTGATTTATTGTTTTGTTGTTCTTTTTCTCTTTGAAATTCTGCTATAGCTTTTATCATAACAAAACAGGGCTACACTAAGATACCATCCCCATCAGCACCAGCCTAAAAGTCTAAAATGACATCAACAAGCCCAACCAGCAACCAGCTATTAGTTCATTGATGAATTTAAATGGCTCGGCTCCCATTTGTGTCAGTGCAGTGAGGAAGGACTGTGCCTGGAGGATCTGGTGACCTATTTCAGGATCCATAACATGGTCAAAGTCCGCTCTCTGAAGCCAGCATCCTCTCCTGACCACTACCAGCCCCTCCCACCCCGGGTTTCATATCACCATGGGAACAATGACATCACCTTGGGGGGGTTTGCTAGGAAGCATCTACTCCTCTGAGATTGGAGGCTGAAACTAAAGAGAGGCAAAGCATGCATGCAGGCAGTGAGAGTAGGGAATAAGTCTGAGTTAGGACGTAGCAGTGTGAGTCAGTTTGATTTAAATTCAACCTTAAATTCTTTTGAAGGGGGGAAATTCAGTTTGCAGATAGACTTTACTCTTAAAAAATCACTAAAACCATCCAAAATCTAATAATATCAATCAATTCATCACAATTTGCCATTTAAGCTATAAGCAAAATTTGATTGGCAGGGTGCCGATAGCTCAAAAAAAGCATATTTTAATGTAGTGATTGTAATGCTTTTTGTGTTCCACATACATGACATTATACATTATATAACTATATTATCCACTTTTTTTTCAGTTTGACTTAGAAGAGTGATTTGGAAAATTTTGATGCGGTGCAGGTCAATGTTTACTGTCATTTACTTAATCACTTAATGTTGGGGGTTTTTAAACTTATGTCACAGTTTTTATAAATTTGAATAATACAAAGTAGTTCAGAGTAAGAAATGAAAGTCATTTTTTGCAAACAGCTGATTGGATGTGTCACAGTGCAGCGTCTTGGTGGCAGTAAGAGAGATCATCTCATGGTCATCGTCTGCGAAGACTTCTAGAAACAGTGTCTGGAATGGGTAATCCACAGAACGTGCTTTTTAACAGTTTTTATGGAGACTGTTTCGTTGGTACAAAGTAGTTGCACTGAAAACTGTTTCCAGCCAGGTCTGTGATCAAAGATGCGGGAGAAGACCCAGTACTAGAAGCTCTGATTTGATAGGAATGTGGATACTGCATAGGGCATACTCAATTTATAGAGTATACACATTTAATAAGATGAGCCTTATTTGAAATATACTACAAGTCATGTTTTTTGACTTATATACACAGAGACTAGTGACTAAAAGGCAATGCAAGTCATACAAATACTGAATTTGTAGATTACAGATTTTTATGCAATACATATTTATTTGATTTCCAGTCAATGGAAGGTTTTTGAGGAATAATAAAGCCTTGTTAGAAACACTGCAACTCTTTCGCACGCTGTGATTCAGCTGTCATGTTTCAGTCACGTAATCTCAGTGCACCTATACTGCTGTTATTACGGTACTTAAGCTGCAAGGAGTGGAATCAGCCCCACACCTCTTATACATGGGCGTGTGTTTGTGTGTGCGCGCATGCTTCACTCGTCATGCTGGTGTTCACCATATACACAGTTCACTGGAAGCGCTCATTATGCTTCAATCCCCCCACATGTCTTGCTGAGTCAACTAAACATAATCTGCCGTCTGCTGCTGCGGAGGAGGAGAAAGCCGCTGGATTCGGGGTTGATTACAGGTCACAGTAACCTTGACTGTCCTGCTGTCCTCCTCAGGGCTACTGTTTAGTGTGACAGTTACCCATCATCCACTGCAACGTACTATACAGTGACTGTGTTTACATGGCTTGTAATATTGACCCTGTTCTAAATATTGTGGTTCTTTGATGAAGGTTGGATTTTCTGATTCATATTCCTATTTACATGCTACTAAACAGGCCGTCTGCAATGTGTTACAACATCTGAGTTTTTCTCCAGTTTTCTTTCAGTCTCCAACCCTGATCTGTATGTAATGTTTTGGTGGCTTTATGAAAAAGTTCAACCAGTTCTTTGTCATGGATACACAAGTGTCACGAAGCAGTTGTAGTACCGTATTTGTCACAAAAATGCAATAGAATCATAGTTTTAGGCCTGCAACTAACAATTATTTTCATTATCGATTCATCTGCAGATTGTTTTTTTGATTAATCTCATGTTTGGTCTATAAAATGTCAGAGTTAAAAATGCCCATCACAATGAGTAAGCGATTATCAAAATTGTTGCCAATTAGTTTTCTGTCGATTAACTAATCTACTACGACTAATCTACTAAAATGCCATTCAATAGTGCAACTAAAATCTGAAAGGCTGTAGATATCACTTTTACATCAACTTTGACCTTATTCAGGCTAACATAAATCCTCTTTACAAGTCAATTTCTTATCATATCACTGTCTTAACTGAGAAAATATTGGAACTGTTGGAACTGTAAATAAGTTAATAACTGCTCAAATTTCTCTGGACATAATGATTAGATGTTGAGAAACAAACCAGTGACCTTCTAATTGTATCACTGTCTCTAAAATTGCTTATTTTCCTGGAAATTCCCCCTTAACTGATTAGTCTACAGTTGCAAAAATATTCTCTATATATCCAACAGGACACAATTTGCCAAATGATCAAAATGCAAATTTAAGTCCCTGCTTGCCAAATAGATGGCAGAGAAGACAATTAATGGAAGTTCAAGTAGAACATAAGAGAAAGAGGATCTCAGGCAAAGGAATAAACAATGGATTATTATAACAAATATGCATAAATAATGTTATGAGATAAAATTATACTATTAATCATCCCATCAATGACTGGATTGTTGAAAATCATAGCTAAAATTAGCGACCAAGCTGATCCTAGTTGCGAACACGAAGGTTTTCAAACAGACACACACTTACTCACTTACAGACAGTCACACACACTCACACAGAGGATTAAGGCCAGGTTGGCCTACTGAGACTGGCTGCCAGAGATTCCATTCTCTCTCCTAAATGGATGGTGACATTCCGATGTGAGCAGCGCTCCACGGACGCGTGATGAGTGACCCAGATTGGGGTGCGGTTGGTGGTGGGGGAGCGGCGCAGACGGGGAGTGAAGTGAGGTCGGATTAGGGATGGGGTGGGGTGGAGTCGGTAGAGAAGAGGGAAGCTGGGCCTGGAAGGTAGAGTGAAGTGTAGCAGGGGGGCCGTGAGAGTGCTAGACGATGGCGTTGACAGACAAAAGAAAGAGGGAGAAAAGAGGAGGCCGCCCACTCAAGTCAGACGAGCCTCAGGCCTGCTGCCACACCTTCTCCTCTTCTCTGGAAGAGATCATACTGGCATGTTCAATTTAAGGCATCAGTCCCAAGATGTAATGGGATTTGACAGTCCTTTTTTGACTCCTAATGCTGTTGATATAACCCTTTCAAGATTAGGACACTGTCATGGTTTACATGCTGAGCAGTTGTGGGCTAACTGCTGGGCTTCTAGCCTTTCTGAAAATATAATAGTCAAACATTATTTAATGTTGTGGGGTTCTGCAGAAAGAATAATGTGATAACCTAATTTCTAATAAAGTGTCTCAGGTGTCTAAATTCAGGTGCTTTGGGTTGATAAGGTTTATTTTAGAACTGAAGAGCTGGTTGGTTTTTACCTGTTGTCACTCTAAATCGCAGCAGAGATCAGTCTAACTAGGTTTTCCTGCTCATAAAAGCAATCTTTTGCTGTACTTTGTCAGCTAGCCACAAACAAAATTGCAGACTGACCCTATTGAGTGTATTGAGAGAGTAATTGCTGTCACTTTTCCACCAGTGCAGAATATGTATTATTAAACCTTCTGCTTTTTTGGTGGTGTTATGTTTGGAAAGATACCCATTATACACTTTATCCTTTTCTCTCTAACACAATAAGATTGGTAAACAGCTAAAAGGGAGCACCAAGAGAGGGCAATGTTCGATCACGTTAATCGCACAAGGATGACAGGGTGTGCCTGGAGAGCAAGGTCTTGAGGGTGGGTAAACCCAGACTTTAGGAGAAAAATAAACAATTTGGCATGAGTTCAATATCTAATGTTACTAGAAGTGTTAGTTCATTGTTGTATTTAATATATACTACTATTGACTGCTGTTGGCAAGCCAAATGACCCTTCGGGGACATTAAAGCTTCACTCTATTATACTCTATTTAAAAGCTAGAGAATAAGTAAATTAATTTCCAAATAAATAGATTAGCTAATCTAAGTGTCAACATTCAGAATTTCGTGTCGTAGCTCAACTTAATTAAAAAAATATATAAATAGTATTTGATTTAAAAAAAAAAAAAAAAAACATATCCGCATATTGAGTCGGCTGTAACACCTGTTTGAGAGTGCATTAAAACTAGTTAGCAAGCGTAGTGGTCTAAATAGTTGAGGTAAGGGCAGGTAATGGATAAATGGTTGAAATAGTTAGCTTAAAGTAATGTATAGCCTAAATGGTTGAGTTAGCTACGTAGCCTAAATAGTTGAGTTAGCTAAATACCCTAATGGATTAAAAATGGTTAAAATAGACAGCCAAAAGTAATAGATAAATGTTGAAAAAGCTAAAAGTAATGGATATTAACACTTGGCTAAACTAATTATTCAATTAAATAGATAGCTAAATTAATGTATAAACAGTCAGCTAAAAGTCATACTGGTAGACCGGTGCTTACAAGAATGAAGTCATGCACAACAAGGTCTTAAACTTGGTTTATATCATTGACCTTGGTCAGGAATTGTGAATACCTGTAATGCTATTGAATAGAAACTATAATAGAATAGAAAAGGAGGTCAGTGCAACTCACAACTCTTCTGGACAGATGTTACCTTGGTTCACAAGGTTCAAATGGGTACAGCTATTGTAACTGCCAACAATCAAGTTTTCATGAAGCCACTTTGTATTAAAAGGGCAGTAGTTCCTTGTATTTTACAGTCTGCTGGTAGGAGAGGGATTCAAATATGAAAAAAAAAAAAAACATTCACAGAGCCAACAAATAAGTGGTATCTGGACCACTGGGATGGTAATGCATTTGAATTTGTGAGGGTATAAGGTGTGCTGTGTTTGTGTTTTCTCTGCAATTAGGTGCCTTTTTATCAAATGAGAGCACAAAGGATTTATGTAAGCTGCCAAGGTTTATGACATCCTTTGTATGGACAATGGATGTCAATGTAATGTGTGAATGCCAAGTGTGGCATAACATTGCCCCAAAACAGCAGCTGAAAGCGGGTCAATGCAATTATAAACCACCATCAGCACAATCTGGCTGTCAGCACACCAGTTTTCTTCCTTAGCAACAGCTGAGACTAGACTTGCCTCTGACTGAGCCATGGGCTGAGATTCTCAGTCTCAGACAGTTTGGCCCAGAATCTTTGAGTGTCAGTAGGTCTTTCTCCTCCTGTCTTCCTTTCTTCTTTTTTCTTTCTCGCTCCCTCTCCTCTGATCCTCACATCTTCCCACTGCAGCAGACATTAGCCCTGATCACTGTGAGCCTGTCGTCATGCAGCGCTGCAGGGAAGGAGAGGAGAGAGACTTAGAAAGGGATGACGAGGGAAGAGAAATAGAGACAAAAGAGAATGGAAGACACTATTTCTCAAAGGCTCATAATAATATTTCAGGACTGAAGCTGCCAAGAATTTGCGCGTCTTTGAACTTGCTTGCTCATGTCCTAGATAACAATGTTTCCCTCAGATTTTTTTCTTACAATTGTGCAAAAAACCTCAATTAGGCCTCAGTCTCTCAATTTTAAAAGAATAGTTTGACATTTTGGGAAATATGCTTTCTTGCCGAGTTTCTTGCCATGAGAAGATTGATACCAATTTTGAAATGTCTGTAAGCTAAATAAGTAGCTTGCTGGCTGGTTAGCATAGCTTAGCATAAAGCCTGGAAACGGGGAGGAATCTTGCCTGGTTCTGTCCAAATGTAACAAAAAAACATTCTGATAGATATTGATCTACAACAAATGTTTGGGTCTGGCTAGTGGATATGACATTTAGCTAGTGGATGTGAGGCAAATGTTTTATGAAAATGCTTGCAAACTGATCAGCGTGACCCCAAAAAAGCTAGAAGAATTGAGCAAATGGGAAATACATGAGGTTTGGCAGGAGAGGAAGACAGAAAGAGAATGAAAAGGAAAGAAAAAGAAAAATGTAGATGAAGATGGACGTGGATTGCAATAGAGAAGAGGAAAAAAATGCTAAAAAGCAGCTTAAGATAGACAAAAAGCTAATGGCTAATGGACTTAGTCAGAGAAGCTGGTGGTGATAGAAAGGCTACATGGTGTAGAAGAAAGGGACATGAGAAACGAGAGGGAAGAAAGGAGTCTCAATGATGATTTGTTATGATGAAATTAGCTGCAGCTGTTTGATGATAATGATGCTATCTAGCTAGCCTGCCAGGCAAGGGAAGGCTCCCTGCTAATCTTGTTTAAAAAAGCAACATTATGTGTTTCCTCTAAAGGGAAAAAGGGCGCTTTTATGAGGGTACATGCTTGATTAGAATGCAGATACTGTAGTAGTGCATACTTGATTGGGACATATATTTTGTCATTATAATTGGTGGGGAAAAGCTTGTTGCACTGTAGTGAAGGCAGTGGGAGCTAATAGGTGCTGCTGTCTGTCATGTGATGCACTTATTTGTCTAGATATGTGTGTTATATGGAGCACTTTGTTGTCTGAATGGGGCAAGCCTGTCAAACCCATCTGCTGGACCCCCATAAGACCTGTTCTGGTTGCCATGGTAACAACCTCCTTATCGCTGGTGAAGGGGATCTGAAGGGTGTGTTCAGATTTTCATTTAACCATTTCATAAGCTGTATGCTGCAGTGCACCTTAACAGGTTTGTCTTCATGGTGTCACATATTGGGGAATTATATAAATTCTGTTTTAGATGCTTTTTACTCATTTGTTCATTGTTGTGTTTTGGACTGATGCTCACCTCTTAAGCAGTAAACGAATGCCATATGTGCACTGCTTGAACTCAAAGCACCTCACAGTGAGTGTGTATGTTTAGCATGAATCAAATATCAAGCACAGGCAGGTGATGGTGTCATGTTCCACCTGTTAAGCTCACAGAAACAAACATTTGAAAGTCACTTTTTGGAAGCTTTTGGGAGTAACATCCAGTGTAACAGTAAACAAAAAAAAAAGAAATAGAATAGCCACAGGTATTTTATGAGTCTCACCGTCCTGTCTCAGCACACGGATGCTTAGACAAAGACCTGTCGGCTGAGCCGGTAGAGGAATAATGTTGCACCTTACTCCCTCTGGTGGCTGATTTGTGAGCTTCACCATGCAGTGTGCATCATGTATCAGAGTAGGCTGAGAGGAGGTCCTTCAGAGGACTGCTTCTTTTTGCTACCTGTTTTGACTCCTCTCTTATTCTCATCATCTCTAACTCTGCTTATTTCCCTCCTTCTTCTGCATGTGTGAACCTCATAATCATCTTTCTCTTCTCTTTCCCCATCTCGTCACTTGCTCCAACAGGTGACCTGTCCCCTCCCCGGTGTCCCAGCAGTCAGGCATGGCAGACGGTCGGCAGCCAGACGAACACTGGTCCTCAAATGGCCAAGAGAATGGCGAGAATGGCTACTCCGCCTACAGCTCTGCCTACAGGGAGAATGGATACCACGGTGGGGCAGCCGCACATCCTGGAGCGACAGGTAGGAACATAGACATGGTGTGTTTGTGTGTGTGTGTGTGTGTGTGTGTGTGTGTGTAAGCATGTGCATACAGCACTGGGTCAATGACATTGATTGGACTGCCTACACGTACTGCCAGATGGGTCCGCAGCTGCGATTAAATGTGATTGGTTCCATGGTGCCAGGCAAGGGCAGTCAATCCCCAAAAGGCCCTTGAACAGATTCGGTTCATTCGCATTTGAATGAGTGCTGAACATGAACAGTCTGCTGTAGCAGTGCTAAGGTTGAAGGACATTGCTGTGGTCCCTCAAGGCACTTGGTGATGAGTCTCTTGTTGGTTAAACTACTAGTAATTAAAATGTATTCAGTGTATGCAGGGCTTGTGGACATTTATGGAGGTAGAGCAGAAAGTTCATGACTCCTGGTTAGAAATAAGGATAGGCGGTTTCTGTTGCAATAAAGCTGTTTTATTTTATAGTGGAGCACATTGAAAATGGTTGCCTTCCGGAAACATGCTTGCTTTAAGGATTTTACACTTTGCACTCTGGAAAAAGATAGCTTCCAATACCTCAGATAAAAACCCTCAAAGCTAAATTATGATAATGTGGTTGGCTAAGTTACTAAATCTTACTAATAAGAATAAAGCATCATATCCATCATATTACAACTTGGAAACACAGGCTGGTGGATGTCAGATTTACAACAAAATACCAATATTCTGACTGATATGTCTGCAAAGATAGGTAGGAAGAGAAGTGGTAGTGGAGAGGAAGAGTATGATATAGAAAAAGAATATATATAATATGAAGAAAACCAAGTGAAGAAAAAAGGAGAGAGAGAAACAAAAAGGGGGGAAACAGGAAAAATTTGATGGAATGGAGGATTAAGCTTTTTTTACACGTTTTGACCATGTGTATTTGTACATCTGGGAGAACCCGTATTATTGAATGTAAATAATACGTTTTTTCAATGTTTTCAATGTTCTGGTTGAATCTGAATATTAAGCTACTATAATGTAACTCAGTATATGTTTTTTTGACATTTTACACCATCTGAGGTAAGTTGGTGCTCTATCTGCATCCATCTGCACTGGACATTAAGCATCAAACAAACACACACAACGAGCATTGTTCCAAACTCATAGGTCGGCCGTCCACAGAGATAAGGTCAGCACAGTTATTAGTTTTTCATTTCCTTCCTCCCATCCATGTCTTGTCTTCCCGGTGTTGTCTGTCTCTTTCTCTCTTTCTCTCTCTCCCTTCGCAGTGGATGACTCAGCCAATTTGCCTCCCTCCCCTCCCCCCTCTCCATCCGCTGAGCAGATTGGGCCTGTGGCACAAGGTACACCTACACACACTTCCAACCACTCAGACCATTCAGGATGAGAGTGTGAATGGTGGTGAGAGTGGTAAGAATAGCGCTAATAGGAGACACCAAACACACAGCCTTGAGGATTTCAAGAGATCAAATAATGGCAGCCACTCACAAAAAAAACTCGTCCTCTTTCTTCTGGTCCCTTAGTGTTAAATGTCAGGGTTCTCTGTCACTTTGCATGTCAGCAGATCATCACCTTTAAGGAGTCTGCAGCATGTGCAACACTGTCCTGTCCTCACACTTCATTTTAATAATATTAGTTCAATATTAGTTTTCTAACACATTCTAATCGTATGTTATGGGGTCAACCCTGGATACTATGGCTAGACAATACAAACATCCTTCCTCCCTTTAGGCTATAGTACATAACCTGCCACTGGAGCCCTTCATCTCACTAGTCTGCTTTTCCCTCAAAACATCTCCTCTGTTGTTCCTTTGCTCATTTTGTCTCTTGATTTTCTCAGGGAGTAAATCACAGATATGCTTTCAGCTCTTTACTCACAGAGAACAGTGCAGTCTGTTTTCTAATCATTTTCACTTTGCATGTGGCATGCAATCACCAAAATGTAGGATCATATAGTCACACTGCATGGTTTAGGGCTAATGCCAATTATTCTAAGATTTTTCTTGTAGTTCTTTGGACTTGTTATATAAAAATGGGATATATTCGAAAAAAGACTAATTGCATAGATGTTAGGATATTATTCAGGGTTAAAAATATGTTGTTAATTACAACTGTAGTAAGATGCTCTAACTATTATTTCTAAGCCAAATGTGCAAAATCTTATAAAAGTATATTTTAAATTCATGTTGTATATTTATCTACTTTACTATCAAGACTAGACTAGAAGGTGTGTTGATTGCATCCCATGCATCTCCATCAGAGCTGAAAGTGTCTTGTAACCCCAGTTTTATTGTCCTCCATATCTCATCTATGTGTCTCCCTTTCCTGCTCAAAGAAGATAAAATAGAGGTTGTCAGTCAACAGCAAGATGAGGAGGCTCCACAGGAGCCCGACAGTTACCCGGAGGAAGTGGCATATGAGCAGCCTGGAGACTTGCTTTTAGAGCAGACAGATTATTTAACAGAGCCCCAGGCTTTGGGCTGCCAGCAAGCCCAGACACCTGAGGTCCTCAATGGAGGAAGTCATCAAGGTGAACACAGCCCATCACAAAAAGGTGTGTGTGGTTTTATGGGTTTTGTACGCGTGCTTACAGTTTGTGTGAGTGTACTGTATGTGTGAGCAACTGTACATTCATTCTTGGTGAAAGCGTGTGAATGTCTATCCATTACCTATTTTGTATGATCCTCTTGTGCTCTGCTAATAGGTACGACTTTCTGCTGATTTTATAAACTGTGATGCAACTCAGGCTTTGCTGCCAAACTTCCTGCAGCTTTGTTGTTTGTAAATCCTTAAGCTTCTGCTTCAGTACCTGGAGTGGCCATGTGCAAAATGATGTGACGTAGCATTTAGATTTTGTGCTTTTTCATGCAAAACATAACCATTTGCTTTTCATTGGAGTGACATTAGAACACCTGATCAACCATATTGTAGTTGATCATTTCTGCACTTTTGTATTGCCAGCTACATTGCAAATGCAAATATCACTGTCTAAACTGTCAAGCATTGTAGACTTAAGTGTTGCTAGAATTAGTTGTCTGTATATTTTTATGTGGGTTTTGCTGGAATATTGTATGCAAGAAGGCGTTTCTGAGAACACCCACCTGTATGGGTTCTTCATGAATCAGTTCTGAATGTATTTTAAGTCTGTTGTATATCACTTGCTTTGAGTTTCAATGTTGTTTTCATTTCATGTCAAGGCAAAGGATACTTGTGTTTTCCTATTGTTACTAAGAACACACTTTGGCCATTACTATAATCCACCACTCATTGGACATGCATCATCATCCTTATTTATAAGGTTAATTTTATCAAGAATATACCTCTAAAACTTAAACATTTTTATCCAAGCAATATAATGATTCATTCACATCCATAGTATTCCTGTACTTGCAGTAGAACCTGTAATGACACCATTAACAGTTAATTACATCAAATCTTTCTTTATCATTAGGTTGACCTTTTTTTGTCAATCCTTGTGTATTGCAATAGGAATTCAATATATTTGTGTACATTTATGTCTTGTCATCTAACATCATGCAACTCATTCCTTCATTTCAGTTCTGCATGCTAATTTAGGTGCTGTGACCCCCTCCCCCACCCCTCCCCGTGCTGTGGCCTGCTGCAAAATACACTATGCTGTGTGTTTTGCTTGATGGAGAGCTACTGTATCTATGTGCAGAAGGCTTCGGCTTGACTGTGTTGGCTAGCTTTTGTTGATGCTTCAAGCAAAGCTTTTAGCTAATATGACTCAGCACAAAGTTGTACAGTATCCTTCAAACACACAGCCCAGCCAGAAGAATGTATCAGTAAGACATCGTGTGAGTCAGCTATGAAAGAAGATGAACCTCAAGTGGCATCGTTACCTCAGAAGCAGTCGGTAGTTGAAAGAGAAACACCTGAAGGTGCAGATCTCGCCTTGATTGAACAACCTCCTCCCTCTATGAAAGAGAAAGAGCTCTCTGACACCTCCTCAATTGAGCAGGGTAACCAAGACAGAAAGGATGTAGTAGAAGAGGCAGCTGAAAGCCACCTGCTTGTAGAGTCCAAAGCAAAAGAAGCAAAACAGCCTTTACTGACAGAGGAATTATCAAATCTTAAGGAGGAAGACAAAGACGGAATTATCTTACCAAGCAAATCAGGAGCTCCTATGAATGAAAACAAGGAAAAACCAGGGACGGTTGAGGGGATAAATAAGGACGGCCAAGATAGTGGCAGTGACATTAGATTGCATGAGGCGCCTGTGACTGACATTCAAAAAGTGGACCAAAGGCAAGAAACAGTCAAATCAAGTCCAGAACCTGGTACAGAGTTGAAAGCCACTTCAGATATTTTTGCAGAACACGAGTCAAGAGCAAACACCTACTTTGAGACATCCTCAAAAAGCCACGAAGAGGAGTCATCACAAACCCAGAGCTATTACGAACTCAGCACAGCAGCAGAGACAAAGTTAAGTGGGGAAACTGAAAGCATTATGCAGAAGCTTGAGGAACAACAAGAGAGAAAAGCCAGAACATCCACTGGTAAGATGTCTTTAGAACAAAGAAGCCTCTCCCTGAACATTACTGTTGGGTCTTCGGCAGGACAGACAGTGAAGGAAGAGAAGTCAAGGGCCTTCTCAGAAAACTTGCATCCAATCAGTGGAAGCTTTGATGAATCTGAGGTGTACCCTTCAACACCATCTGTGGAGAGCCAACACCAGTTTCTTCCAGCTGTTTCCATTACCCCAACTACCAGTGAATCATCTGAGGATATCCTCACCAAGGTAGAAACACCTTTACCTTCTAATAAGCACAAATGTTTTGAACATTCTGGCAGCCTCTCTGAGATGTTGGACCTGGCTGGAGCGCTGCCTCGGCCATCAATAGAGAGGCGGGAGCTTGATCACATGAGACGAAAGTCTGTGCCCACCAATGTATCAGCTCTGGTGGGGAGTTCTTTGGCCAAGCTCGCCTTGGGAGATCAGACCTCAAGACTGGTGGGAGGGGAAAGCCAGCTGGAGGAACTGGGCTACTGTGTCTTCAGTGAGTACTCAGGGCCCATGCCTTCTCCTGCTGATGTACCCAGTCCTGGGGACTCTCCACACCAGCGTTTCCCTTCTATGGAGAGTGAAGTTGAGGAGGAGCTTGGGACCACGAATGTTGAAGGTGTTCAAAAAGGAATGCAACAACAAGATCATAAAGGAATTATCCCTGAGATCTCTCAAAAGACAGTGTTTGAAAAGAAAGATACACAAGTCAAGACTACCCTGATTCTTGAAAAGGCTGTGACAAGTGGAGTAAAACCTGATCGCCTAAGAATCCCAATACCTCCTTCAAAAGACAGACTGACTGAGTTTCGTTTGGAGAGTGGCCTGCCTGGTGACATAAAGATCCAAGCAATCCCTGAGGTAGATGTTGAAAAAGACCCCTCCAGAGAGGCTTCTCCCATCCCACCAGATAATTCCTTTACTTTCACTCTTACGGAAACTGGATGCAAGGCTCCCCTAACTCCCACCACCCCTAAGTCCCCAGATGATACACCCTCAGAAGCCCAAGTCACTGGAAAGAAGGCAAAGAAAGATGTCTTACCAGAGGTCAAAGCAGAGAAGGATCCAGAGTCTGAGAGGATTGATAATAAACAGACAGAGTTGGATGAAGAAATGCAGAAATCTGAGCAGGAGGAATTACGAGAAAGAGGTGATGAGCAAGAAATGGCAAACACGGACATACCTTCAGCATCATCTCAGTCTTTAGGAGAGAGCACAGAAAAAGATGACAAGAAGATTCAATGTGAGCATGGGAGACCTACAAGATTAGAAAGAATAGAAAAGCAAGAGACCTCAAAAGCTGTTCAGGATTTAAGAACTGAAAAGTTCTTACATGAGAAAGATGCCCAAATCCAGTTACAGGAGGTGACTCAGGAGGATAAAGGCTCACCAAAACCAAAAATATCCTCCCCAGTCATCATTATACCTCAAGCACAAGTAGAGGAAGAAGCAGATGAAGATGATGAGATTGAGATTGCTGAAGAGCCTCAAGAGATGATGGAGGAACCTGAAGTATCTGTGCTCCCCAAGACAGATCAAGCAGAGGAGAGTCTAATCAAAGAAGTTGGGAAGGAAGAGCAAAAGAAAGAGGTGGTGAGATTGATGGTAGGCGATCAGATGGTGGAAGAAGATCCCAAGTCTGGAGCAGAAGAATGGAGTCATAGTGCCCAAAACAGTGATGATGGGGAGCCTGCGACAGACAGTTCGCACTTGTCTCCATGCTCTGAGCAAGATCAACCGGTTGAAAGTGGCAGAGATGAGGGGATGGGAGAGGATAAAGTAACAGAAGACACACAAATAAATAGGGATGAATGGAAAAAAGAGGAGGGCGAGGCAGTAAAGAAAGACCAAACAGGAGAGCAGAAAGTGGAGGAAGTTGGTTCTGATGAGGTAGGTGACGAGAAAGAAAAGAAAACGATGGAAGAAGAAGATGAGGGGGAAGAGAGGATGGGTGAGGAGGTGGAGGAGAAAGACATCGAGATTGGTCAGGAGGTGGAAGAGACCTCTGATGTTCTCTACCACACCAGTCAGGCAGCCAATGATGAAACCACCATGGACGTCTCCATCCTAGATACAGACAGTGGCTGGATTGACTCACAAGGTACCCAGAGCTTGTAAAATTGATAAATTAATAACTTATAAAATAAATGTTTAAGACATTTAATGTATATCTAACATATATTTTGCATACCAAAAACTAGCTAAAAACATGAAGCTTGTTGCTAGTAAATCTTAATGTCTTTTGTACTAAGCTAGCTGCCAGCTAGCTAGGAATGTGGAGAATTAGTCCTCTTTTAATCCCTCTCCACTGCAGATGATGACAAAAGTATCATGACTGAGCAAATCGAAGCTCTTCCTCAAACCCAGAGTCCTACCAGAACACCTGTGGTGGACAGACCCGCTAAACGGGCCCCTGGCAGAGGAAGGGGCCGCCCTGGCACCACTGAGAGTAAAGTGTTCCGCAAAGTACCCAGCCACCATCCACCAAGAGAGGAGATGAAGAAGAAAAAAGGTTCCAATTCTGTATTCAAGAAGTATTGTTTAGCTAAAAACAAACTGTTATGTACTTCATTTTTATCAATGTACAATTGCATTTACATTTTTTATACTCAATAGCAATGTCACTTAAGTAACTTGCTGTTAAGCACAGATTTGCCTCTCTGCATTACATTTAACCCAGGTTTGCATGTTGGTATAATCCTGTCTCTCCTTTTTGCTAGTAGGCATGAGGAGGGCTGACCAGAATAAGGTGTCAGCCCTCCAAAGTCGTTCTCCATCTCGAAAGAGTGGAGCCAAAGCGGCGGCCAGACATCCTAGGCCTGCTCTGCTTCACGGCTCTGCTAGACGCAAGGCCACAGGTGAACACTTTTCACCAGGAATCAGTGCTGTGGATAGAGAGAGCGCAACCAAATTTTAATGTACACTCTGCAATCTCCCCTGTATTATCTTTTCTGGCTTCATATGAACTGAACATATACATAAAAATAACAGACAGCTTGAGAAAATAAATATTGCTAACTAAACTAATTTCCACAATACCTGACAAATGCTGAAACCTTTTATTTAGCAATCAAAGCTGAAGCAATTCAGGGTTTGAACTACAGCTTGTTGCTACAAACAGGTATTGAATATTTTGATGACTGCTCTCTCTCTATTGATGGCTCTTGGAGGAATCAAGAAGGTGCAATGTAGCTGGCAAACATCATGTGCTGCTGACCCATATTTAAAACATCATGTTTGGTCTTTTTTTTATGCGCTCAACTGCTTTGTCTTTTATTTATTTTTGTTCTCATTTTATTCTTGTCAGAAATGGAATATTTACTCCTTCTTTGCTTCATATTCATGTTTATTTCTGCTCACTGATGCCATTATAAATTGTGATTGGTATTTAATGTATGAACATAGCTACTCTGGTTTCATTCTTTTTCTGATCACTAAATGTCACTTGTATATGTTTGCTGGAAATGGCTGCATGTTGAAGGTTGTTTTTTTGGTCAGCTGGTGTGAAAGGTGTATATATGTACAGTTACAGTGACTAAAATGCTGTGATGTGATGCTTCACATGTGTAGAGGGTGTTTCACTGATCTCTGTCATCTGGATGTGTCTGCTGTTAGAACACAAATGCAGCAAACAGTATTTGCTCCCAATAATGGTGTCAGACGTTTAAGTTTGGACTGTCTATTCAGAGTACATACTACTCAGAGTAAAAGTATTTATGGATGTGTATGTGTGTGAAAATTCACACTCAAATGTCTTCCCTTGCTGGTTTACACTGATCATTACAACAGGACTCTTTATTTACAGGTGTGGAAAGCCATCAGCCCCTCAGTGTGGCCCACCAGTCAAGGGAGAGGACCACTGTAAGTACTATGACACACACACACACACAATCACGTGTGTACACACTCGCAATGGCTGTGATTATCATTAGCACGAACATCTTAATTTTTTGAAATTCATTACTATTTCACACGTTTTGTGTTGTTTTTGATCACATCTGAATTTAGGTTTTTGGGATGTATGTAAAAATGAATGTGCATCAGTAAATATATCATATTAAAGCATATAGAGGAAGAAAATAAAAGACATAAGGTGATGGCAAGGTATAGAACTGAATCCTTGCAGTACACTTCAGTTTATTCAATACAGTAATTGTTGTTCTAATACAAACATTAATTCCATTTCATGGGAAATGGTTCTTTATTCATTATCTCTCAAATTACACACAATCACATTTGTAAAAACTTAAATTAAATTTTGTCAAGTTCACTGAAATCATTTTAAGAAGTACTACATTGTTGCAAACAGGTTTGTCTCAGTATGTTTCACAACATAACTGTGTATTGCATCATGGGGCTCGTATGCATGACAGACTCGATATTTTCTTCCTTTTTTCCATTTCTGCATGACTGAATGTGTCTTTTTATTTCTCTCTGCGTGCATATTCATTTTGTCTTGCATGCCTGCCTCTGACCAGTCTCGACAGAGAAAATCTGTGAGTATAGAAATCAAATAAGAGTAGGCAGACAGTCATGTGCACATTTTACTATTTTACCAGCAACACTTATAATGTGCAGTACAGGGGCAAAGGGGCTCTCACAAATATTTTGTATAAACATCTCCATCTCCAAGGTTTTTCTTTAAAGAAAATCAAATCATCACTTATGTATGTTGATCAGTCAGAATCTTGATTTATAAATTGCATTAACTTCTTTATTTTGTACTGTAAGCTGTCTGTTTTTTTTACATCTCAGTTTGGAATTAAACTTTATACAACTGAAGTTCAGCTGAGAACTTTGCTAAAAATAGATGAAGATACTGTGAAATATCAACTATCCCATCTCACTTCCTCATTTCTCCATCTGTTTGTCGCCTCTGCCTACCTGCCCGCACATCATCCTTACATCCTGCATCCTTGTCGCTGCTTCGGTCCAGAGCCCCACAAGGGCAGTTCTGTTAAAGATGGCAGTTCAGCGCCGGGGATCGAACCATCAGCCCCCCCGGCCCGGCTCTGCCTGTAGCCTTAAACAGAGCCCTCTGGTGGAGGCGGAGCTCAGTGAGGCTCGCCCCTCCTCTGCATGTGCCCGCCCGTCCCCTCTGCCAAACAAATGGGCAGAGAAGGTAAAATGAAAGGACAACAGGGACTGATAGGTAGCTGTAACCAATGCCCATGCACGCTACATGTTATTGAGCCCGGGTATTGACTCTTCAGTTTTGTGTTCATTCAGGAGAGAGCATACCGCAGCCCAGAGAAGAGGTCGTCCCTGCCCAGGCCTGCCAAATCTCTGACACGCCACATCCCTGCTGCTGAACAAGAAGACAGCACCCCCTCCAGGCCAACCTGTAAGAATCCACATATACAGAACCTTCCAGCTTGTTTGCCTCCCAAATTACACAGCAGATCGCTTCTTTACTGTCTTGCACTTACATTAATGACTCTCCTCAATCACTTTCTTTTTAATAATTGTATTAAATTTGACCACCTTACACCTCCTGCCCTGCTCCTTTCTGCCACCCCATTTCATTTTCCTCCTTGTCCTTTTGCCTCTCCCCTCTCAAAGCGATCCAATCCAGAGCGGACAGCAGGTCTGGAAGAGCCCCTGGTATGGCAGGTAGACCACCTAGCAGCTCCTAGACCCATCACACCCTCCTCTTCAACATTTGACATTTAGTTAAAGTGTTTTTATTCTTTAACTTTAACATTTTAACTTGTTTTTTAAAAACTCCAAGATAAGGATTTACATTCTGTATAAAAGTGAGCATCATCCATTGACAAAGCATTCATTCATTCATCTTGGTCACACATTATTCTGAAGGGTGTCTGCAGGTTTCAAGTAGTCTTCTGTTTTCTGTTTATATATTTTATGCACATTTACAGTTAAAGGACTATATTTTCAGAAAGAAGGTGGTTTATTTAGTTTGGCTCCCAAATTTGTCCTAATTCAGTACAGATTTCATTAGAATATTTAAAAAATGTGTTAAATTTGACTTTGTCAAACCTGCAGTTGCCTTATCAGAGGAACAGGTGGGATCCATAACAACAGCTTGCTACTTCTTATTCTTATTCAGGACAGGTCGGTTAAACTCCTATTGGTCCTGCACCAGTATCCCAGCAACAAGCCGCCAGCGTTAAATGAATTCAGCTGCCTGTGTGTGCTTTCACGCTCCTTGTCAAACATTCTTGTTTGACCTGGGTTGTTTGTTTTGTGGAAACTGAGCAAATTTGGCGCCAACAGGGTAGCATTGACAGCTCCATGAGTGTTATGTTTTCTTATCATCATCATCATCATCATCTGAACCAGATGAAGGATCATACACTCCAATCCATCTGTTCCGCTAAGGTTTTTGTCTCTATTCTTGTCATTCTCTCTTTTCCCATCTTTCTTCCTCCTGTTTCTCTTTGTCCAAAGTGTGTCTCTCCAGGAGGGGCTTTCTTTCTTCTCCTCATCATTGTAATCCAGCGATATCTCGTCTTCTCTCAAGGTACAGACTCGGCACGTTCCCGATCAGTCCGTAGCGGTGCCTCCACCCCCGGCTCCTCCGCCGTCACGCCCGGCACACCCCCCAGCTACTCCTGCCGCACCCCTGGCTCGCGCACCCCCGGCAGCCACACGCCCAAGTCCTTCAGCGTCCTCCAGGAGAAGAAGGTGGCGGTGATCCGGACCCCACCCAAGTCTCCTTCCTCCGCCCAACGGCAGCTGAAGGTTCTCAATCAGCCCCTGCCTGACCTGAAGAATGTAAAGTCCAAGATCGGGTCCACCTCCAATCTGAAGCACCAGCCAAAAGGCGGACAGGTAACAGGGCGTGCTGAAACATGACAGTGTGATTTAAGTATGGAATCACACTCGGGATGTCAGAAAGAATTCTTGCAATGGACAACATAGTCTATAAACAGCAGGGAGAAAGACGTAGATTTACATAGATATGTATGTAAACTGACATCATATTTCATGATTTCTGGGTAATGAAGTCTTTCAAAATGTCGTGCATTTACCTAATTCTGCCACATGGAGGCAGTAAAGGACAAAGTTATATTCTACACCTTAAAATACAAAACATTTAATTTGTCTGAAAAAGTTGTTTTCTATATCATCTCTCACTATTTACTGCAAATCAAGCAAGACTAATTATTATTAGACTTGTATTACATTTAACTTCTAATAATATAATTTCCTCAAATTATTTCTCTTTGATAAAAGGGAGTTAATATATATAATTTTGTTTTTCATTACTGTTTACATCTTAGTTTATTGTAGCTCTACAACATGAATATCCATACACTACTATTGATACACAAGATGCAATACATTGTGCTGTTTTAAAAGATTACAAAAAATACACATAAAAAGAAATGCAAGAAAGGGGAACATTAAAAACAAAGCAAAAGGGATTATTTACTTTAACTTAAAGCATTTTAGAAATTACATTATCTTCTGGCTTTGAACATGAGTTGTTGTTGCTGGGTATTGTTTCTATAGTGATTTGTGATTCCACTGCAAAGTGTCTATTGTCAGAATATAGGAACATTTGTAACAGCTTCTATAAAAAGAGACTGAAAATGTGAGTTTAAACAGTGGTTTTCTCTTCTCTTTTCTTGTCTTTCTGTCTCTCTCGGAGTTGTAGAAATGTCGTAAAATGCTCAAATATCTCTCCTCACATCTTCGCTATCACTCGCTGTCTGGCCTGCCTCTAAACCCTTGCCGTCACTTCCTCAGACTGTCCTCTCCCTGTCTGTTGTCATCTCCGTCAGTCTGGATGAACCATCATCAGCTGCCTCCAGCCTCTTCCCCTGACTTTCCCTTTGTCTTCCTTCTCCTTACCTTTCTCAAATTTCTCCCTATTGAAGAAGGACGCAAACCAGCTTCAGCTGTACTAAACAAAATCATGTGTTAGTCTTAGGAGCAGATTTAAAACAGCTATTCTCTTAAGAATCCTCTCGCTGCCTTCAAGAAGCATTCAACCTGCAGAATCATTTGCCCTGGGGATCTGCTTTCGTCATCGCTGTGCAGGATTTTCCCTCCGGCTCTGAGTATTAATAATTGCAAGCTGGCGGAATTACTTATTGAAAAGTTGTATCAAGGACACGAAATGAAAATATATCACTTGACATCACTTTTTCCTATACACTTTTTAGGTTTCAAGTAAAACAGTCGCTTGATCCCCAAAAAGAGCCAGATTTAGCGCTCTGCCTGAAAATAATTGCGTGATAAAAATTTTGAATAGAGTTGCAAGGTGGCCAAGCTTGTGGGGTGTAACAGATGTGTGCTCGACTAATAGATATATTTTTAATCACATAACCAAGGCAACAGACAGTCTTAATGTTCCAGGAGTATTACAGAGGTGAGACTTTTCATTAACCCCAGTGATGTATGGAGGAGGTGGTGATTCATTGTCATTTTGCCAGCTTTTCTTTCCTCTTTGGGGAGAAATGTGACATAGGGGCAGAAATTTTTAATGAAGCTGGGTGACGCACGGCTTGGAGGAGCAGCACAGCAGGCTTTGTGGAGCACAGTCTGTGATGTACTGGAGCTCTGTATCACACTGTGAGAACCTCTAATGTCAGATTAAAGAGTTTGTTTCAGTAAGTAGAAGAAAATAGATTTTATATGTTAAAATTACATTTGAAAACATTTAGGCATATTTATAAATATATAATGTCTCAATGTCATTTTATTTTTACATGAAAGACCTATATCCTGTGTATACTGTATTCACATAGAAAAAATTGCATGTGCACAAACATGATGTTTGAGTATGAAAATGCCTCAGTTTGTTGTTACACCATTAAGTGTCACATTTTGGGTGATTTATTCTCCGCTTTAACACAGACTTTTAAATAAAGCAGTTGTATAATGTATAATATGGGGCTGCCACTAACGATAATGATTAATCTTATGATTAATTAATCTGGAATATTTTCACTATGAATTGATATTTTTTTTCCATAAAATAGCAGAAAAAAGGTGAAAAGTGCCCATCGCATTGAGATTATATATATATATATATATATATATATATATATATATATATATATATATATATATATATATATATATATATATATAAATAAGAAACAAAGCACTGAAATGCATAGTAAAAACAGTGTGTGCCAGTAAGACGAACAGCTGTCAAGAGAATCCAGGTCAGATCAGTGTAGAGCGGAGACGCAGGCTTCCTGTCAGGGCTCTTGTGCGTTTTCCCTGAACCTCTTTCTCTTTTCTTTTCACCCTCTCTCTCTCTCTCTGTTCACTTTGGCTCTGTGAACAATGGAGTAGGCTTTTTTTGATTGTTTTTTATTTTACAAAACAACACAAACTTGTGCACTCAGCAGAAATACTCTCATAGGTTGTATTAAACCACAATCGAGCATCAGCTAGGTTATATATAGTTATATACAGTATATATCTTTATCTCTGTTTATTTATTTGATTGCTTTACTGTTTGTTTGTTTGTTTTGAATTTGTAGATTTAGGCTTCATAGTATTAAAGACCACCTCTGTTACCTCTTCCATCAGTCTAAAATGTATTCAACCAGAAAAAGTGTTTTTTGGCTCTAGAGTTTAACTTGGCCAATGAGATTATTTCTGCCAGAGCAGCTCTGAGAAATATTTGTAGAACCAAGATTTAAATTTTAAAAGGTTTTTTCCCAACAGACTAGCCCACAGGTTCACTTTCTGCCATCGCTACCAGCGACTTAGTCGTTTATTTTAACAAACAAAGCTGGCAGTATTGGTGGGTGGGAAGCCAGTGAGGGTCATGTCTTTGTTGCTGCTCTAGCGACTCTTACTGGTTGGTTTTGGGTGCGTACACTCTCTCCTTGTGCCCAGCAGGGAAATGTGCAGTGACAGAGACTACATTAAAGGGGAACTGGACATGGCAAAAAGTGTCAGGGAAAAGCAGTAAAATCCCACCCAAAATCACTTCTATTCTCAGAGCTCTGTGCATTCACAAAGAAAAGCTTTGTCAATGTAAATGCATGTAAGGACACCTGGATCATTAATCGCACACTTATCTAAATGAGGCACATATAGTGTTTTATTTTTTTGTAATTCGATTTTGTTTTAGGTTGAAATTTTGAACGAGAAGCTGGACTTCAGTCATGTTCAGTCAAAGTGCGGCTCCATGGATAATCTGAAGCACTCGCCCAAAGGAGGCAATGTATGTACGCCTTTCTCTTTTCTTTTTCTCCCTCTCTTTCTCTTTCTCTTTTCTTTGTCTTTTCAGCTGTGGCTGTTGTAGCTCTCTCATGCTACTTTTATGTGTTCATCTGTCTACCCATCTGTTTGTCTATCATTGGCTTGTTTCTGTCAAGCCAAAGAGAGGTTTATTTCCAAAGTGCAATACATCCATGTTACTACTTTTTCAACCAAGAAGTAAAGTTCTCAACTTCCCTCTTACAAGTGATTGGATTGTTTTGAGTTTGGTTGAGTCCATGTATTTTTTGTCTTAAGTACTTGTACAAATAGTGAGTGGATGTTGCACTTAGGAATTAAACTCTTTCAGATATGCTCCAGGCTCCTGTAACAACTCTATTCAAAACAGGGACAAGTTCAAGACTGGATGGATTACAGCACTAGAAGTGCAGCTTCTGCTCTCCTGCATAAAAACTCAACTCCATCAATAACAGGCTTCAGTTTGTTTTCTGTGATCTAGATCAGCTACAATTCAAATGCCCCAGTGCTAAAGTGAGTGTCGACAGATTGATAGGTCGTGGATTTAAAATTGGGACACTTTTATGGGATTATTTTGTGCAGGAAAGGCTGGGCGGAGGTGGGCCATTTTTAAGCTCCCCCCCCCCCCCAACCCCCATCCGGTTTGAGAAGCCCTTAGTGTTTGCTGTTTGTTTGTATAAAAAAAGTCACCCTTTCATTCCCAGGTCATGATTCCAAGTGTTAAACTGGACTTTAGCCACGTTCAGGCTAAATGTGGCTCCCTGGACAAAATCCAGCACGCAGCAGGCGGGGGAAACGTGAGTGACTCCGCAGAGAACCATACACACATACACATTCACAAACCTTTCTCCAAGTTCTCTCATCTTAACAAACCTATTCATTCAGGCATGAACATGTTTGTGGAGTGTTTCTTGTGTATCTTCTTGAACTTAATTTTTCTGCCAGAATTGGCACCAAAAATGTCATATTTAATATTTGCCTTCGGCCCAACCTACAGTATCTCTGCATAGCGTATACAATCTCAATGCAAACACCCCTTAACAGCATGCAGAGTCAACACTGTGTGTTTTTAACAGTGTTTGTACTTGCTCTAATTCATATCACCCATGGACAATAAAGTTTAATTGAAGCACCTGCTCCCTGTAGTGTCACGTAGTGCCTGCGTTCTGTGTTTGTTTGATGTCTGTGCTGTTACTGCTTGCTTTCATGTTAACCTCTCTCCAGGGAACTGACATCAGCATCTCTGTGTCTCTTGTGCGGACAAACGTTGATTGACTTAATCCACAGATTCATGCTGTCATCTCATCTCGCTGATTTATAACTTCTCCAAACTCTCTTTTTCACCACAAAACATATCAGCTGTCTCTTCACTGCATTTCATGTCTTTTTGTAGATTCCATCTCTCCAACATGTTTGTAAGGCATATCGTCTTTTTTAACACTTTTTCTGGTAAACATTATGTTAATATGTGCTTTCTGCTGCTGCCCACAGGTCCAAATCCAGACCAAGAAGATCGACGTGAGCCACGTCACCGCCAAATGTGGCTCCATGTCCAACATCCGCCACAGACCAGGTACTTTGCAGCCAGAGCTGCAGTTTTCTTATACTTTTCTTAAAGAAAACAAAAGTTATGTGTTTATCCTTTACTTGTCCAAAGATTCTCAGCAGATTGAGCAGATTTTCGTTTTCTGTTCTGTGTATTCATATACCACGTTGAAGGGTTTTTATGGAATTAAATAATTCAAAACAAATGACAAAGTCTGCTTTTAGCTGACTCTTGTGTGTAACCTATATTTGATATAGCATTTCATATAACAAGCTTGTCTTTATCTTGCCTTATAGTGCAACATATGACAACTGAAGTTCGAAACTTAATATGTGAATATAAACACAATAAGAGACTGAATAAATAACAAACTTAGAAGATCATTTAGTTTATTTCAGCTTATATTACACTTAAACGAAAGCATAAAAATAGATAAGAGGTTATACAGTAGTTTCAGTAATATTTATTGGTTTATAGCTGAACCATATTGTAGTGATATGATCTTATCGTGTTATTGTTGAACATTTCTGCTGTCCAAAAAAATTATTCCAAGCAAGCTGTAATTAAAACTGACAAAATTAGTTATTCAAGTTTTTGTTTTGCATATATGAAGCGTTTGGTCTGTAGAATATGTGATTGTGCATACATCACATATGTCGAAATAGGAAAATATCCTTATAAATATCATGTTGACGATTCCAACCAGCCCAGCCCTTTATGATACTGTATGTACAGTCAAGATGGTAGATAGATGGAGCTGCTCTCTGGTACTTGTGTTGCTTTTAAGCACAGTGTCCTTCCCGTGCACTGCAGTGTGCAGACTGAGATTCTTTGCCCGGAGTGTTGCTCCTCCGGAGAAGCGCTGGCCTGCAGGAGAGTGATCCCCCGTGGGTTTAATGCTTTTCTTCTCCTTCTTGCTGCTCTGTTCCCAGGGGGAGGTAATGTGCGTATTGAGAATGTGAAGCTGGACTTTAAAGAGAAGGCCCATGCCAAGGTCGGCTCCCTGGGCAACACCAGCCACACTCCTGGAGGGGGGAATATTATGGTAAAAAAGAAGCACACAAATACACACAAAGTCTCTGAGAGAAAAACACCCCTGACCTAAACTCTTTCTCCGCACCTGCCAGATCGAGAGCCACAAGCTGACCTTCCGTGAAACAGCCAAAGCTCGGGTGGATCACGGCGCAGAAATCATAGTCACCCACTCCCCTGGGGTCGAGACAGGAGGCACTTCCCCTCGCCTGTCCTCCTCTGGAAGCATCAACATCCTGGAGTCGCCCCAGCTCTCCACGCTGGCCCAGGATGTCACCGCTGCCCTGGCCAAGCAGGGCTTATGAGCGGTCTGCCTCCATTTCGGATACCTCCAAAATCCACACCATTACTCCTCTTCCCATCAATCTCATTCGCTCATAACCATCCAGTGTTCTCCCAAGGTCCTTCACTGCAACATGACCCCCACACACTTGACCCCACAGGTTCTACAGTTGTAGTTGATTGACTGTCTCGTCCGTCAACGACCCTTCCAGCCCTTCCAGCAGGATTTTAAAAACTGAAATCTATGATTATTCTTCATTCACTCCCTAAAAAAGAGACATGCCCAGTCACTCTTTGTTTTTCATTCATTTTCCTTCATTCAAATATGGACTTTTCTGTTTTATTTTAGATAGGCTAAATGCTAAGGTTTGAGTGGATGTGTTTGTTAAAGAAGGCAGTGGCGGTTTCACGATTGTACAGCGATTTTGTAGCGTGAAAAGCATCACATTCCACTTGTATGGGGATAAACTTTAAGGTGAACTCATGCATAATGTCCATACAGAATTTATATGGTACTGAATGCAGGTTATGGCTACTAGATACTAGACGCTAGTCTTAAAGATACAACTGTGTGAGAGACTTAACTTACAGAAACATGGCGTGTAACTGTACCTGCAAAAGAATGGCTGATGAGCATGTCTGCTAAAATGTAACATTTTAAGTCAAACGACATGAAATTTTGTTTGTTCGTTGGTTGGTTTTAATCTTATGATTTCTGAATTGTTGCTGAATTGTTGGATAAATTGTTATGTTTTCTTTTATATATGTCACTGTAGTGGAAGTTGTTCCAGTTTTGTACGTTCCCTGTGGCTGCACTGGCTTATTAGCACTTAAATGTGGATAACCATTGCAGTTGTGTCGAGTCAAGCGCTAAAAGGCTAGCTTTCCAGTAGATTTTTACTTTTTTTTTTCTTTTCTGCAAACCAATGGGCTGCTCTTTTTGTTTTGTTTTACATTAGCTCTGTGATTTTATTAGGCTGCAACAATGCTGTTATGCTGGCATGGCAAATAAATGATTAATAAATTAGATCTATTTGGAGCAATCTTAAACTTTTCAGTGTGAGTGTAAATGGCCAGGGGCATTCTAGTGTCTATACTTAAAGGTCAGATCCTCAGATCCCTAAAAGGGCCCTCATGCTCCTGTGACCGTTCTCCTTTTGCAGACACTGGGTTACACAATGTATTTGAATGGACAACGGGCCCAAAGTTGGTTTGAAAAGTGGAAAGTATGAAGCTTTATATGAAAACATTCCATTGAAAGAGCAGCTACCCCGGCCCTTTTGTGAGACTGAACGAGTAACTTTACAGGAAATGAAAGAAACAACAAAGAAATGAAGTGGGAGTAACCCTCAACTTGCAGCTGTTAGAGTTCATTAAAAGAAAAAAGAATAAAAAAGAAAACTGTTCTAGCATATTCTCTGCTCACCATTGTGAAACTCTTCTGCCGCCCCCCTCCCTCCCCCCACGGTGTCAGTTACCCCTCCAGTGTTTTTCTGTGCTTCCTATACTCTTGCCTCCCTCTTTGCCTGTGTAAGTGTATTTAAAAGACCATGTAGATGTGTGCACACCTTCCGATGTTTGAGACGTACTGATGACAAATGATCCTACAGGATGACAACAGAAATAAAGAAAATAAAAACTGCTTCACTTTGGTCTCTCGTATGAATTCTCAGAAAATGTTGTGATCAGTTTATCTCCTGCATGCATTTTCTATTCAGTATATAGAGACACAGATATGTTGGTGTGCATGGTGGGTGTGTAAATTGTTAAATCTAAATATTGCTATAGGGACTTAGTGTTTCTATGGTCCTAAAAGTAGAAGGTGCCTTTGTTGTAACTTACTGGTATTTTTTTCATAGCTATCATATATGTTCCTATAATTTCTTTTATTTAAGTTGAATGTTATTTTTCAACCCTAAATATCTATATGTAGGATTGTAATACTTATTTAGTGGTGGCTGTATCCAGTAGTATTAGTGGAAAGTAACTTTACTTTACGTAAGGGTCATTCCACTGATTTTAGACATGACGCTCAGGTCAGTTTACTTGTCACAAGGGCAGCCTGTGAAAACAGGTGAGGCCCTCTGTGGCTAAGGTGGGCGCTTTCCAGAGTTTGAAAACATAACCCTGCTCATGTCATATGGGCTTGGGCTTCAGGATTTAAATTTAAAGCTTGCATTATGAACCTAAGGTGTGGAGTTTTAAGCAGTAGGAGGGTCTAATGAAAGATGCTCTCCAGTTGCATTGTGGGAATTGTCGGATCCATTGGAGTTTTTTTTATACAGTCTAAGTTTGACCCATGCTAAGGACTAAAAGTTAGAATAACTTGGCCTCGACTGCTTCGATTTTGATCATTCCTGCAATATGGACATAATAGATAATATATATATATATATATATATATATATATATATATATATATATATATATATATATATATATTATAAGGAGCCATTCTGCATAATGATCATTTACTTTAGTATTTAATTCTTGCTACTTTTACTTCAGTAAAGGATCCGAATACTTCTTCCTTGGGCTTGGAAGAAGCCGAGTTTCAAATTCGTTCATTTGTTGTTTATGCTGTCTTTTATGGCTGTAACTGCTCGCCCACCTGGGTTATTAAACAACCTGTTGACATTCAAACTGCGGATTATCCTTCAGGTGAATCCACCATCCGGATGCAATCCAACGGGTGTTCACAGCAGTTTGTGTTTTAGTCGTACGCAGCGTTGCTGTGCCATTTCCGATAAGGATGCACAAAGCAGAAGGGTGACAAGGAAAACATCTGGCCCGGCTGCACACTACGTCTTTAAACTCCGCCGCAGATAAATTAGCACGCCGATCAACTGTCGCTGCCCGGTGAGGGAGGTGCTGAAATCAGAGCGCTCTCTCCATCTCCTTCTTCCCCCCACCCACCCTCCACCCCCCTGCTCTCTCCCTCTATTGCCGCCGACACTTGCAGCCATTTTACGCAGGACGAAACCAGTCATGTCGTGAGGGAAGCTCGCTGGTCACCTGGGCAGAGCCAGCAGCCGCCGCGCGTCCCGGTGGTCGCACACAGGCGGGCGGGCAGGTAGGTCCGGCCAAAATGGTGAAGAGGAAAAGCGTGGACGAGAACGAGCCGGAGTGCGGGAAAGGAATACCGTTCCCCATCCAGACCTTCCTATGGAGGCAAACCAGGTTAGTGTGTGCTTCACTGGAAATTGATAACAGGTGTTTGCCATTGCCGATAATGAGGAGGTTTACGGATTTGACAGCAGCCGTGTCAAAGTCGCCGCCTGACACAGGAAAAGGCACCCGCATTTCTATCCTAATAGCTACGCGTCAAAATACATGTATTGGCTTATTATAATTCAGCCCGTGAATGGGTGACGTGCCTCTGAGCGGGTCAGTTCACTGGTTTCACTGAACGTTTTAAACGGAGGAAGGTGGGCTGCATGTTTTTTTTTTTTTGCAAGGTGTTAACTGTGAATGGAGACGGATGCAGATTGCATGATGTCACACCTGTAAAGCAAATGTACATAGAAAGTGGGCCAAAGAAAACAAATGGTCTGTGGATTAGCTGCAGTGAAATGACTGCTTATGTTTGTGCAAAATGTCACGTTTGTTTGTTAAAAACACAATTTGACATTGGAGATTTAATAGTGTAACCTACATGTTTTCCCTTTTTATATATATATATTTTCAGTGCATTTCTGCGTCCAAAGTTGGGGAAACAGTATGAAGCATCTTGTGTGGTAAGTAATTTCATAATGCCATGTGCATGATAAGGGAAAATAATCGCTCCCCTCCCAATAATCTGTTTTTACCTTAATGCACCTGCAAATCTAGTGGGCTCTTGATTTTACATTTAGCAAATTAGTTTTTTTCCCCTTGCTTCCTCCTATTACTCCGGAGCCTGACCTTTGGAAACTCATATCCATAATGACGCTTCTCCAGATCCCTTTGGATCCAAACAGAGCTGCCGCTGTCTCTCCCCACAGGCATTGCCTTGCTAGAGGCCATGTGGGACATTTAGATAGTCAAAGAAAGAGGCTTTGGTTCCTGGCTGATGTCTCTTTTCTCCTTCTCTTTGGCTGCCTCCCCAGTCCTTTGAGCGGGTGCTGGTGGAGAATAAGCTCCACGGGCTGTCGCCGGCACTGTCAGAGGCCATCCAGAGCATCTCCCGCTGGGAGCTCGTCCAGGCAGCCCTGCCTCATGTACTCCACTGCACCTCCATCCTGCTGTCGAACAGGAACAAGCTGGGTGAGGACACACATTACCACAGCTTTAGGCATTGAGTTGACAGCCTTATCCAGGTTATCCTCATTCAACAAAACACAAAACCGATGTTCTTTCAGTCACAGGACAGTTACAGAACAGCATTATTTTACACTACATCACAGTTCTGGACTGTCAGAAACAAAGAACGGAATAATTAACATGTTTATTTAAATAAAATATATTATTTTTCTGGATCATGTCAGCACCTAAATGCACAGAGAGGCAATTGAGGGAATTAACATATAAGGACTATTTAAAGCACTGAAATGTGTAGCCTAAGGTGAATAATTAGAGAAGAGCATTGATAATGAGAAAAAATGTGCCTTGGTCTAGTATTATTAACAGTATGGCTGCAACTAATGATTATGTCATTTCTTGACTGAAGACGATAAGTTGTTTAGTCTATAACGTGTCAATGAAACAATGAAAAGTATTGATGTGTATAAAAATAAAATTAAATAAACCTGGGGAAAAAACAACAAAGTGATCCAGACAATTTCCTCAAGGTGATGTCTTCAAATTGCTTTGTGTTGTCTGACCAACAGTCCAAAAACCAAAAGATGTTCAGTTTACAAGCACGAACTTGAAGCTTGAACTAGGTCATGCTTAGCATTTTTACTTGAAAATGAATAATCAGTCAATTACCTGTCAGCCTACTTATCTATATTATTGCTGCTGGATCATGGTCAAAATCCTGGCTCTTTACATCAACCGTAGAAAAGGTTTCAGTCGTAGTCATCTGGACACTGTTTTCAGAAAACAGTGTCCAGATGACTACGACTGAAACCTTTTCTACGATAGAACACTCCTGGACGAATGAGGGACTACACCGTCTTATTCTTTACATCAACAAATATTTAATGTATTGATATTTTTAGCTCTAACACATGGCAGACCTTTTTAATAACCCTTATAAAAGCCTTGTAATTATTTAACTGAAGTGAAAAATCACCTTAAACTTAAGTTATAAAGAATCATATACCTCCAGTGATACACTAAAACCAACCCACACAAAAACTTGAGCTAATTGCTGCCCGTTCATCACCCCACTAAGCAGCACTCAACATTAACCCCTGGCCCCTGACCCCCGACAGGCCACCAGGACAAGCTGGGCGTGGCCGAGACCAAGCTGCTCCACACGCTGCACTGGATGCTACTGGAAGCTGCCCAGGAGTGCAACCACGAGCCCAGCCTGGGCCACGGCTGGTCTGGGGGCAGCAGCAGCAGCGCCTTCCTCCAGCCTGTGGGGAACCAGGGATCGTCCCCAGGGGCCCCTGGCTCTTGCTCTGGCTCTGCCCTAGGAGGGTCAGGACCCCAGCACAGCGGTTCCCTGCTGGAGGAGGACGAGCACGCTCGTACCAAGCTGTTCCACAAGAGTATGGCCACAGTGGAGCTGTTTGTGTTCCTGTTTGCGCCGCTTATTCATCGGATAAAGGTCTGTACCTGGTGTAACAAATGTGTACAGCTTTGGAAGAGAGAACCAACATACAGGGTCAATACATCCATTATTACTGTGCAGTTTTAGTCTTGACTTTCTCAGGGAAATTGTATATATTTGTGACTTTATTTTATTTTTTTTTAGCAGCAGCACTTTCATTTAGCTTCATTCTAAAAGTAAAATCTCAACTGGCCCATATCATATCAAACCTTTCAACGGGGTCACCCTATGGCTATTGATCTGTGTGTACAGATACAAGAGTAAGGTTACAATCTCGGGAATGCACTGTTTACCAACTGAACAATAAATTACTGTATATTGTAAGGGATCATATCATAATAGTAGTACACTTTGAAAGAGTCCAACAACATAATATTTAAGCATTTCAAGTCATAAAACTTGTTTAGTACATCTTTTTAGCAAGTTGCTTCTTGTGTTGACTGGATGATGATTAGATAGTTGAGAAGGAGGGCTAGATGTGCAATACTGCTTCCTCTATAAATGAGATTCTAAATATGTCAGGTTTTGTTTTTTAGGAGTCGGACCTGACCTTCCGATTGGCCAGCGGTCTGGTAATATGGCAGCCAATGTGGGAGCACCGCCAGCCTGACATCCCTGCCTTTACTGCACTCATCAAACCCGTCCGAAACATTATGACAGGTGGGGAAAAAATCCATACTTGCAGCCATAGATCCCTTGTAAGAGTTAATCTATTTTTGTTGGTTTTATAATTAAGACGTGTAATCTGCTACGCCTGTCTCAACAGCGAAGAGGAACTCCCCAGTCAACAACCAGTGCAGCCCCTGTGGATCTGGCAACCCGGGTCCCATGGTGAGTGAGCTCAGATCTTGTCAGATTTTTGCCTCCCATGTTGATTGAATGTGTTCAGGCAAGAGTCTGAGGCTTCTTCCCCTCTCCCTTTCAACCCCGGGGCTGGCTGCTAATATTCATTAGCACCAGCCATGTGGGAGCGTCAGCGTGGTTAGCCAGGGTCATGACAGAAACCTCACTCCAACCCCAGAGGCTTTAATTATCAGGGACTGCCTGACTGTCTTTGTGGCTGTTTATCCACCCATCTACAGTATCTGTCCATCTCTCTCTCTCCCACGCACAGGGATTCCAGGTGGTCTGCGAAGCCGCCCAATCAGATTCCTCCTCCCCCTCGGCTGGAGAGCAGAGCTGTCGTCGTGGTAACTCGGTCGAGAAAGGTGGCCCTTCCCAACAACCCCCACCGGTCAAAGGCCCTTCCAAGAAAAAGTGAGCGGCGTTAATCAATTTAAGAAGCAGTGAGAGGAGTAGCGTTTAGTCATGCGCACGTCATTGATTTTTTTTGATTTGAGAGCTATGTTCAAGCCTGTAAAGAAAATGCAACAAGGCCAATCCACATGGGAAGTATGAACGTGATTAAACCCAAATGACAGACACTTTTCATCCACCATTCACTTTCTTCTACTCTGTTACTCTTTTTTTTTTTTTGTTTTTTTTTGGTCAGAACAACACAGAAAACTTTCTTATTACTTTCTTATTTGATTTGGTGTCACACTTCTCACTTAAAAGTACGCTGTTTGTACAAAAGTGCTGCAGTGGCTTATAAAATGGCTTGCCTCTTCTGTACTTAGGGATTCAAAACAGATCACAATAACTTAAGTCAGATTTATAAAAAAAGTTTATTTTAGAGGGCTTTACAATCTGTGCAGAATATGACACCATCTATCTAGACCCTTGATTCAGGTACATAAAAAAACCCACAAAATAACTGTATCAGGAAAAAATGGGATAAACAACCAAGAGCAACAGGAAGGAGCAACACTACATAATACTAGGAATACAGAAAAACAGAGTTACAATAAACTACCAAGAATAGCAATGTAGCTGAGCTGAAAGCAGAACTTCAGCTATGCTCGGTGACCTTTTCTGCATTCTTTGCTGTAGTGTGCCTTTTTGTTTCTCTTAATTGTTAAGAATGCATGAAATATGCAAGAAAGCATGCACAAGGAATCATGAGAAGAGTAACGCGCCGCCTCCGAACCACAAATGAATTTAAATGGACAATGTTTCAGTCCCAGTTGGATTTTCATCAGGTTTAAAATCTGGTTCCCACACCCATATACTGTATATACCAATATAATGATAGGTGTGTGTTAACCATGGTGATAAATGTCCCCAAAATTATTCATAATTCAAGAAATATTCAATGAAAACTCAATCAAAAGTAAATAATTGTAATTCACATGAAAGGAAACATTAGAGAAATGGACTTTGGATTATTACATACTTGCATTTAAACCCATAAAACCTTTTTGGTGACTCTGTAGCTGTCACATGCAACATAAAGGGGCATTGTTTTTCATCTTAAGTGAATACAATCTTGCAGTGAAACTATATATTAATCATTAGTGTAGATTCATAATGATCAATATGATTTTACTGCTTTCACAAAAGCTTTCGTAAATAATTTGTACATGATGTACGCAAGAAGCCAGTTTGGGTTGAAGCAGTGCAGAAGTGAACCGTGCTGATACAGAGCTGGTGCCATCATCTTGTTGATGGCTAAACATTTATCCCTGTGGCGGCGTCTGTCGAACACACTGCACAGCACAGCTCGCTCCACTAGCTTGTGAGAGCTAGCGTATATGAATAGCTCCTTCTTCCCCTGTGTAATGTGTTGCTCTAAGCAGTACTGTCTCCTCAGTCAGCACACACTCACTCACACACACACACAGACATACAGAGCCCTGTCTTGCTTGAGCATTAGACCCATCTGACATTTGCCCACAAAACCAGTGTAATTATGCTGAAGTAATGTGCTACATGTCTAATGCTGGCAGTGTCCCTGGCCTGGCATGACATGGCCTGGCTTGATTTGGTCTGCCCACGGCAAGTCTGGCATTGTTCGGCCTTCACTGCCAGACTAAAGCTCAATCTGTGCTCGCTTTGGCACAGACAAAGCAGGTTTGAGCGGGTCGGTTGGCAGCAAATGGTAACTCACTATATTGAGTCTGATTTTTGTTTTTCAAAAATTTTGGTTATCCAAAATCATGCAAAAAAACAAGATGTATTATTCAGACATCCAGTGTTTGTGATACATGATTCCTGGTTTGAATTTGGTGAAACTCATGACAGTGACGCACCAAATATGCTGTGCAGTGAGTCCCCAGATAAACACTTCAAAACATTTGCGTTCTGCCCATCCTATGTGGGTGTTTTCTGTTTATTATGGCTGGTCTGTCATCATCCTGAACCACACGAGCAGTGGGCTGGGAGAGCGTGGGAGAAGGCGGAGGGAGGTTGATAAGCCATCCATTGCTCATCTCGACTCGTTCTGACAATCAAATAAGTCACTCCAATGCTTCTCGTGATCCCTCTGACAGCCAGCAACTGACTGCAAATCAAAATAAGCCCGAGCCCCCCTCCCTCAAGCTATTTCTATCCTCATACACTCAAATACCAAGGGGTTTTTGAGCAGTCACGTAGTAATGCAGGAAGGCAGAGATTTATCCCTATTGTTTCGCAGCACGCACGACAATGGCAGATTAATTGCTTTCTTTAAGTGTTGGTGGTGGGAATTTTAATCCAAGCGTCCAATCAAAATAGCCTCTGCATCCAAATCTTTTTTTTTTTTTTTTTCATCAGCTCAGAGGTTGTATTTGTATCTCCTCCTCATCCTCTTGTACTCAAAGCTCTACACCGTGCTGCCCAGATAAAATCATTTCCGCCATCAGGTCCTGTGATTAATGCAGCCTACTCGTCCTGTGGTGCCGCATCGCGAGCACTGCTGATGCTGAGGCAGTTTCCATGGCAACCGCTGGCTGCTGCATCTCTCCTACCGCATGGAGTCGGGGGCTGGGCCGCTGCCTCTCAGAGGGCCTGGGGTGGCTGTCGTCACTCGGTCTCCGTGGCAACCTGACACAACAGCAGTAGGCAGACTGCATGTGTGTTGGCTAGACAGTGAAACAATCCTCCCTCTGCTGTCCGCTCTCAGTGATTCATGTACATATCGACCATCTCTTCCTGCTCCATTTATTACAGCAGCCAAGATTAAATGGCTTCCTCTGTCTGTCCTCTCTCTCCCTCTCTCATGGTATCAATATGTTTCTCCACAGTGTGTGGTGCTCTATACACTCTGCAGCTCACCAACCACTGACCTTCATTCCAGCTTATTTATAGTGGACTCACGTAGGTTTAGGCTCACTCTCTCCCTGCTGCTCTTCCAATGATGCTGGAGGGGGGCTCTGCCCTTGTTTACCATCCTCCTTTGATGCATTATTAATGAAGCAGTATGGTGAGAGCTGATGACTAATATAACAGGAAAGGCCATGACTTACTGTAATTGTTGTGTGTGTATATAGTTAGTTGTTTGACAGTACTGGTAATGCTCAAAAAGCATGCGAAATGCTCAAATTTGTGTTGCATTTAGGCTTTGTTTTCACAATCCCTTATTTAGCTATCAGATGTCAGCTGTCAGATTTCTATAATCTCACTGTCACTTCATTTCAGTACCTCTTAAGTGTTTTTCCATAATTTTCTGCTTCTACTCATTTTTTTCCCCCACTTTTATACATGTGCTTGGTTTGTTTGGTCATAAAAAAACATACACACTTGTCCAAATATATACACAAGCAAAAACATGGAAAATCACTACAAAAACATCAATTCAGTCCAGGTGGGAACATGTACATGGACAAAAAAAAAGTGAAGTAAAATAAAACATAACAGTCTATAAATAAAACAAAAGAACACATACTAATTGTTTGCATAAAGTCACAACATGCCTTAGCCACACATGCCATATAGTGTTGTTTTCAGATAAGGTAGGCCACCATAATTGTCAGTAATACTAAAAGTGTTCTAAGACAATTTTTATAGAATTTAAAAAAAAAAAGGTAATAATTTGAATAGATTTTGTCCACCTGGTGTTGTTGTTGTTTGTTTTTTTTGTTTTTTTTTGTTTTTTTTCTTCCCTATTTCCATTTGGGATGAATATGTTTGGCACTACAGTTCCCATCATGCTCTGGGTGATGATGCAAACAAGAAGTGTCACATGGCGTCATTGACTTAGCTGTGGGCTACACATGAGCCTGTTGTTGAGTGTATATTTGTTTATATTGTGGTAATTCTGCATCGTAGAAAAGTCATGTTGCATTAGCTACTAGCAGTTCCTGCTTGTAGTGAAGCCAATGATGTACAGACAACAATCAACTGAATTACTCTTATTACTGAAGAAAAGTTTGTGTTCCTTTTCGACTGAGATGTCTCAGTGAAGAAGCGGTGGGGTTTTTGATACAAAATGATCAAACCAGTAAAAACAAGCTCTTCCCTCTTCTTCAAGGACATCAGCCCCGGCCGGCCTGCCAACCTCCCTGTCGCAACGAGCGCGTTACGCCACTTACTTTGACGTGGCAGTGCTGCGCTGCCTACTGCAGCCACACTGGACGGAGGAGGGAGTGCACTGGGCCTTGATGTACTACCTGCAGCGCCTGAGGCAGATCCTGGAGGAGAGACCCGAACGCACCCCAGAACCCTTGGTCACGCCTCTGCCACGCCCACGCAGCAGCTCCATGGTGGCCGCCACGCCTTCACTGGTCAACACCCACAAGACTCAGGTAATGGCAGGAGGACAAAGGAGGAATCATGTGGGTTTCATGGAAGAGGTCGTTATATAAATGTTAACTTAGTTCTTCCCTTTTTGTTATGTCTGTTTGTGGTGTAAATGACAAAACTTGTTGTGTAGATGCATTCATGAGGTCCTTCAGATGTCCATGCTGCCCTGACCATTACATTACATCTGTGTCCTCTGCTGTGTTTTGCAGGATCTGAGTCTGAAAAGCAATGAAGAGGGAAAATCTCTAAGCACAGAGACCTTTGCAAAGGTTTCTCTCACCAACCTCCGTCGACAGGCAGTCCCTGACCTTGCCTCTGACCTGGGCATGAACATCTTCAAGAAGGTCTGAGCCAGACATCCCAATGGGCCCTTGTACACGCCAACATGCTAATTTTATCTTTAGCAGATTAAAATCATATATAGATCAGCAATATCTATTGCGTCAGGAACAAGGAAGGCAGTGTTAGCTGGTACAAAACATGCTGAATTAATAACTTTTCTGATTTAATTTTGTGACTGATTTTCCTGCCATTGACTGACATAGTGTGTCTAGAGTACGTTTACTTTATGTTGAAGGCAAAAAAAAAAAAAAACTAAAGATACACATTTGCATTAGAAAAGTATGCAGGACTGAGGGGGCTGTGGTTCTTACTGGGAGGCTCTTCTCCTCCTGTTCTGTTCCAGTTTAAGAACCGGCGTGAGGACCGAGAGAGAAAGGGCTCCATCCCCTTCCATTACACAGGGAAGAAGCGTCAGCGCCGCATGGGGGTTCCTTTCCTGCTCCACGAGGACCACCTGGACGTCTCGCCTACCCGCAGCACCTTCTCCTTCGGAAGCTTCTCCGGCCTGGGGGACGATCGGCGGGCTCTGGAACGGGGGGGCTGGCAGGCCACCATCATGGGTAGGCAAGAGTGCTGTTCATAATGAGAATAGATTGCATGCCACCAGTTCGCAGTCTCGCTTCCTCTCCCCTAAGCTCCCATTTGGTGAGTCAGAGGATTCTGTCTGGATCTGACTGTCAGCTAGTGAATTAGGTCAGTTCATTAACACTGGTATTTCTTATTAGCTCTCACTGAGAAGTGTGATTAAAATTCGCTCAAGGCACAAAGACATTTTTTTTATTATTATCCAGAGTTAGTGACTTTTTAAAGCCTCCTTTCCATGAACCCACTGCCTCCTTTCATCATACTATTATACATCCACTTAGCTTAGCTGCTGCTTCAAATTAGCTCCATTCCCAGGAAGGAAATTTTCTAAAACTGGATAGATGCAGGAAGAAATGCAGCAAAAGCTATCATACCATAGAGATAAGAGATTTTTAATCAGCTGCTTTAACCTGCAGTTGAAGGTTTAACACAGTATATTGTAAAGTATTTCTTTAGTAGGAAACATGAGCATGAAAATACCAAAAAATTGTTGTTACACAAAAGCAACATCTGACGTCCAGTTCTTCAAAATCAGACAGCTGACATTTTTACGTGTGTTTGGATCTGTGTGTGTGTGTGTGTGTGTGTGTGTTTGATTCTACCTGATATATTTATCTGTGGCATCACTTTCCAGGCAAATTCACACGGAGGGGCAGCACAGACACAGCTGCAGACGCCGACAGTCTGAGCGCCAAACACTCTCATTCCCACCACTCTCTGCTCAGAGACATGCCCAACCACTCCAACAGCCACAGCGATAACACCGTCAAAGAGGGTAAGGAGAAGGCAGGGCTGTGGTTCAGAGCATGTTAGTTGAATCGATCTTAAGGCCATGAGCAAATTCAGGCAGAAATAAGCAAAAGCCACAAAATTTCGAACTTTAATATCCTCAATTTTCTATTGATTTGTTGGATATTGTATTCACACAGTTTGAAAGCTCTCATATGGTAGTGTTAGGTAAACCATAAAAAACTGAACATACAGCAGTGATTAAGGTCAAAACCAAGATGAAAGCAAATGCTCTGTGCAGCTCCTCGAGAGGCTGGCAGAGTGATATCAAACATACACGTTTTATGAAAATATACAAATGAAAACTACAATCCTATTATTATCCAGCAGCTACAATAAACACCACACGCTGCTGACTCCACTGAGGCCTGCAGAGCAGAAATCGGGCAGGATTATATAACCTGTGACAATGCTAATTTACATACAAATAACAGTGCTGGCTTTAGACTCTGCTCCACACTTCATCACATGCATGCTATTAGGTCTACTGAGAATAAAATATAATTATAGAAGAGAGTTCTGACATGATACATGATCAGTAAGATACATTGAAAAAGATGAATTTACACAACTTTTAATAATAATGATAATGATGATGATGATAAGCTTAGTGTGATTATTCTTTATAGTTATTATTGTTTTGTTTATCTTTTGAAGAAGAAAAAAAACTGGATCAAAACTGTCAAATGTGCAGAAAGCACACCTGTTCAATTTAGTAGGCATGGCTGCAGAGATTCAACCAAAAAACTTGAGCAGAATTAGAGCTGCATTTGTGCTGCAGCTAAACTAAAACATAATCCTTAAAAAAGCCTTAAAGTGACTTAACCATCGTTTAAAGTTATACACACACACATACACACACACTCAATATTAACTAAGGTTTTCTTAAATTGAATTTTATACCTAAAGTTTCCCTTTATTTGCAATACTAGGGCACTAGGCACTTAAATTAGGCCTGACATTAGTCCTTGAAGCCTTAAATTAAGTTTTCAGACTTTGTAGGGTTCATTTGTCAGCAAAATGGAAGTACAGACAGTAAAGTTGGAAATAGACACTATAGAGCATCCACGATCAGAAAACGCTCCTCTCACCACCTCCCTCTGCCGCCCACAGTTCGATCTCAGATCTCCACCATTACAATGGCGGCGTTCAACACCACGGTGGCGTCCTTCAATGTTGGCTACGCCGACTTCTTCACCGAGCACATGAAGAAACTCTGTAATCCGGTCGCTGTCCCTGAGATCCCTGTGGAGCCTCTGGCCTGTGCCAACCTGCCGCGCAGCTTCACCGACTCCTGCATCAACTACTCCTGTCTGGAGGAAGGGGAGAACATTGAGGGGACCAATAACTTTGTGCTGAAGAACGGCATGTTGGACCTCACTGTGAGTGTTCGGCCATTAAATGAAAATAAGTAAATTATCCCTGTGGGCAAATACAGTTAATGGAAGTTATTGGCCTTCTGCTGCTCTACTAACCAACAACACCAATGGAACTCTAAACTGATTTTGATGCTTTAATTTCTGAGTCTTGGTCCTGCAAATTGTAGAAAATGTCAAATTTGCAGATTAATACAACACAATGTTCCAACTAATTGCTAGCTCATGAAGGCTTTCCAGTTTGCTTTCTGGTAGTTTTTTGATCTTTGTCTCTGTGGTTGCTTTGGGTTCTGGAAACTTGTGATGGCTCTAAACAGTTTCTCACCTTTTTCCCCTCCACCTTGTATTTCAGGCTGTCTTGCGGGCCCTCTATGCTGTCCTCAGCCACGACATCAGCTCCAGGATCTGTGACGTTGCCCTCAATATCATTGACTGCCTGCTGCAGCTGGGCGTGGTGCCAGGCATGGGCAAGAAACTGTCCAAGCCTGACAACAAGGAGAACCAGGAGGCACGAACCAAAGACCCGGCCGGGCAGGGCCTCGGAGGAGGCGCCCAGGGAAGCGGGGCGGTCCCGGGGGCAGGTGGAGGGGGAAATGGAGGTGGTGGAGGAGGAGGGGGAAGTGGTGGAGGGAGTGGGCAGGGGAGCAAGGATGATGTGAAGAACAACAAGGATAATGATAAAAAGGTGTGTTCTTATTGTATTTTTGGAAGTGGGACGTAGAGGTTACAAACTTGGCGGATATCTAAATATATCTATATAAAACGCCTGTCTGTTCATGTTTGTGTCCTTCACCATAAACAGGAAGAGGGCTCCGGCTTCAGCACCCACCGCCTGGCTCTGACCATGCTGATAAAGATAGTCAAGTCGCTGGGCTGTGCCTACGGCTGTGGCGAGGGACACCGCGGACTGTCTGGGGATCGCCTCAGGATGCAGGTCAGACTCTTTTCTCTGCCTTGACTGGCCCTCCACTGCATGTGTGCAGTTTCCACAAATCAGCACAGTTTGTGATGTCTGACATGTATTCATATTCTATTAATTATTAACCGTATTGCTCCTTTTGGTGTAATAAAACTTTCATGAAACTGAAATGAATCCTGCAAGGCTGCTGGGCAGAGTTTCAAAGCTCCAGTTATATTTCAGTCCCGATCAATATTTTTTATTTGATTAAGTTGTATATTAGAAATAAAATGCTATCTCGACAGCTGATATCTTTCATGAGTCAATGAAAAGTGATGAAAATAGCACATCCTGCAAGGAAAGCTACTTTATTTCTCTCTGACTTATTTTTGAAACAAACCAGGCCAACTTCCAAAACACTGCGTCATGTAAATCTTTCATAATGCACAGTGACTTAATTCCTAATGTGTCCTGTTCCAATTCTTTCCTTTCAGGCCCAGAACTGCCTGACCAGCCTTTATAAGCTGGACAAACTGCAGTTTCGACAGACAATGCGCGAGTACGTCAACAAAGACTCTCTCAATAACATTGTGGACTTCCTGCATGCGCTGCTGGGCTTCTGCATGGAGCCCATTACTGACAGTAAGTATGCGGTGTGTGTGTGTGTGAGTGGGACCAGATGCAGATCGTGACACACACAAAAATATCCATATGCGATTCAGGTTAGGAGTGATACCACAAAAAGTCAATATTCTGTGCAGTAGGGCTGCAACTAATGATTTTTTTTTTTTATTATCGATTAATCTGGATCTTGGATTAAGCGATTTTTAATTGTTTGGTCTACAAAATGCATAAACGCAAAAGTCAGCTTGCTAACATGCTCACAATGACAGTGTTTACATGCTCATCATCTTAGTTTAGTGTGTTAGCATGCTAACATTTGCTAATTATTGCATTGCTTTGGTCAACATTCCCATCACCTTCAGCTGTACTTTGTGTTTAGTGCTAATTAGCAAATGTTAGCTTGCTAACAGGCTAAACAAAACCGGCTTAAATAATGAACATGCTAATATTATAGCTACATAAAATCAGCATGTTAACATTGTTATTATGGACATGTTAGCATGCAGACTCTTTTTAAATTTTATTTCACCTGGTGACGGCTCCAGGTGAAAAGCTCGGTCTCCAAAGTTATTACAATGCATCGTGTGGAGAACATGAATCTGTGTCAACTTATAAGGCAATCCATCCAATAGTTGTTAAGACATTTCACTAAAAGACAAAAATGTCAACCTCATGGTGGCGCTAGAGGTAAAGTCAGAGAATCACCAATGTCATTGGGATTCATCCTCAGGGAACCATAGATGTCTCTACAATTTTCATGGCAATCCAGCCAGTTGTTTGAGATATTTCTGTCTTGACCGAAGGGGTGGACTGACCAACCAACAGACGTTGCTATGACTAGAGCCACACCGCTAGCTTGGCTAAAAATGGCCATCAATATTTCCTAGAACTCAATGTCAGAATCAGAATGTGATGTCTCATTAAATTTCTTGTTTTGGCTGAAGTACAAAATCCAAAGATATTCAGTTTTCAATGTTATCGAACAAAGAGGAGAAGCTTGAAGCAATAAATGTTTGGCATTTTGTCTTGAGGAAAAACAATGAATCGATTTTTCTAAATATTGTTTCAGCACTACTGTGCAGATGTTTACAATCAAGCAAACTCTTATGTTGTACAATCATAAGCATTTAAATCTATATCACACTCAAAGGTCTAACATTACAGAGTAGTATAAAATAAAAAGTTACAATTTTTCAACAATTAATTACATTCTAGTGTAGTTGACAAAGCTGAATTGCACTACGCTGTCTCACCCCGCACTTCGACTTTGCATTTCAGCGCTATCTCTGTTGATATATCTGTTTTTCCCTTCCTCCTTCCACTTGTCTCTGCTTGTTTGTGTCCCTTTTTGTCGTCGTCCATCTTCCCTCTTTTTCTTCATCCACTTCAATGAGCTGAATCCTACCTTCCTTACTCACTCATCCATTCTGTACACTTGCCAATCCAAAGCTTTGCCCATTACATCTCTGCTCAATCAGTGGCTTTATTGCTGAGCATTGAGACACATTGTACATGCCAATTCAGTTTTGCACTGAAATTTGAAGTGTTTTGTACACGGTACCTACAATACTGTGCAATTGGCAAGTTACTGAACCGATGAGTGTTTTTTTTTAATTCAGAAAGTGAACAGGGCACCTTGTTTGTTTAGTTTTTTTTTTTTTTTTTGGTGTGTGTGTTATTTTTGCTCGTGGCAATCTGTGTGTGTGCGTCTCGAGTTCGCCTCCTTCCGGAGGTGGGGTGCCAAGTCCTATCTGACACCACGTACATGTCTGTGCTGGCCTTATGTCAATCAACTTGTGCCCCGCCTCTTTTCTCTTGCAGAGTACGGCAGTGCAGGTGAGAGGTCCAGGAGGGCGAAAAAAAGAAACATCGGTAGATACACATGATCAATAACAGTCAATAATATTAGCAATAAGATGAATATACTCACCCGATCAGACCCTTCCCTAGGAACCGCTTCCATTGCTGCACCCCTCACTCTCTCCGAAAGTGACAAAATTCGCCTGCAAATCCAAAATTTTGACTTGTATGATTAAATCTGGTATTCATAGAGCTTATTTTTTGCATAGACAGTAAGTTTCATCTAACTGGACCAAGAGAATAAGCCCCCTAATGTATGTTTTTATAGCAGGCCTTAGTCACTTGCATGTATTCCTTATCCCCTACCCAGAATCCTTCTCAGTTTGCTTCTCCCCCATATGCTTTATGAACCCTTTTCCTTTGCCCCACCTTCCCCCCTTCCCTCCCTGTTGTACGGGCTCCATGTTTTATACTCTAGCTGGTCAGCTGTCAATAATGTTCTCCCCCTGCTGACTAAACCACCTCCTGTGTGATCCGTGGTCTCTCCCGCCTCCCTGTTGCTTCCAGACAAGGCGGGCTTCGGGAACAACTTCACCACAGGGGACAACAAGTCCGTGGCCCAGACTATGGAGGCGGTGGTGGTGGGCTGCATGTTCAAGTCCCTCATCACCCGCTGCGCCTCGACCACACACGAGCTTCACAGCCCCGAGAACCTGGTGAGTGGTGTGTGAAATCATCGGTCTGTCTCTCTCTCTCTCTGTCTCTGTCTCTGTCTCTCTGTCTCTGTCTGTCTGTGTGTGTGTGTGCTTATTTTTCATTTTCCCTATCGGTCTCTGTGGATATTTCAAGGACTGGATCAAGGGAGAGCCAGTCAGTGCTTCACATATCAGTTGTACTCCCATTAGATTCAGACACTCATATTTCTTTTTGCAGGATGTTGTAGTTGAATTATTAATGGCTCATTTTCTACTGAGCCCAGTGAACAATCATCGATGCAGCCTTTGATAATGCCTTGTCATACACGATAAATTGGACTTGAGGTGTACTTAATCTCACTCAGTGAATAAAGACATTAACTTGAGCTACTCTCAGTTCGTTGCTAGAACAGATAATATCTTTGACTTTTTATTTTATTGGAAATTAATTGGAAATGATATCAACTGATCCCTGTATTAAGGGACCTTGAGCAGACAACATACTGTATATTTGTCCTCCAACTGATGCTAGCACCATCTACTTGTTTTTAACATGCAGTGTATGCCAGAGTGCTCAAAGATCCTTTGAGTTGCTTTGTAGTTTCTCTGAGACAGTCTTACCTTTCACAGAGTAATAATAACTTGCCTTTTGTACAGCCTCCTTCAAACTCAGAGGCAATTCAAAGAAATGCATTAGAATGACGTTTTAAGCACAAGGTAGAGGAGAATAAACTAAAAATATACAACAAATAATAGACAAGTTATACAGTTTGAGCAGTTATACATTGTCCCAAATTTAATAAAGCAAATAAAACAGCAGTAGAGAAATGTCTTGATTTTGACTGAACCTACACTCTTCCATAAGTGGGTCAAAAATGACTTGCATTAGAATCAATAATTTTGTTGATAATAAACTAAGCTAGTTACTTATGGCAACACTTCAGCCACAACTACAGTAATGTTAGCTAGCAAGTTAACATGGAGGGTAATTCCATTATAATAGAAGATACTCTTTCACACAATTGTAATCAAAGTGTAATTGGTATCCCTATTCATTTCCACAGGAATTACGGGTCATTTTTCTCACTTATGGAAAGGTTAAGCTAAATGAGTTAAACGAGTGACATACTCATTAATACATTCAGTATTTCTCATTTAAAAATCATCCCTAAGTTAGTCCAAAAAAAATAACAGGAATGCATATACTAATTAATAATTAATATGTTAGATTGAAGAAAATGTCTTTTGCAAAATATCAGGTAAGTCTATGTGGCTCACTCCTCTGAGAACACTGAGGTACCATGGCCACCCTGTGGTGCCTAGAAAGTCTCAAGCCTGGCAGGACTGGTGTACGTTGGCGGAAGATGACACTTTTCAAGGCAGGCTTTATTATGGCACAGAATCAGAGGCCGCCCACTCACAAGCTGGAGCTGGTGTCTTGACAAACTCGAGCATGCTCATTTATATACCACCCATTTCTGCATATATGCATGTGCAAACGTACACATTGTTGATGCTAACTGCAAAGTAATATCAGCCTGATTTAGGGCCTAGCAGTCGATTTTTCTTGGTGTCTTTTTCTTCCTCTGACACACTTTCGTCGTTCACACACCACTCCACTCACACATCCCTCACTCTCCATGTTTGCCACCCTCTTCCTTCCCAGGGTTTGTACTGTGACATCCGCCAGCTGGTGCAGTTCATCAAGGAGGCCCATGGAAATGTGTTCCGCAGGGTGGCACTGAGCGCGCTCCTGGACAGCGCCGAGAAGGTCACCACCACCAAGAAACCTGAAGAGAAGGAAGAGACGAAACAGCCCGGACCCAGGAGGTACTGGCCAATCAGTGGCCAGAAATGGTCTCAATGCCGTCATGTCCAATCATAAACTAAACTAGTAAAAGTGAAATCTACTAGAAACATCTTGCAATAATCGTTTGTCCATTACTGTCGAAGTGTCCTTGAGCATAGACATTACTCCCCCTCCCCCTATTAAGTGGTAACAAGATGAGATTTCTCATCCAATCACAGTGAGTGAGTGATTGATTCGTTAGAAAAGGAGAAACTGAGATCTTATACAATCAGAGCACCGCTTCTCATCATTGCTGGCTGGTTTTATTTTTTATTTTTTTTGTCCTGTCTGCATCTGTTTTTCTTGCTTGAGTGACTGATTTGATGTTTTTATTTTCAAAATGATGTCGCTGTAGCTTACAGGGCAGCCCTGCCAGGAGGCATCTTCACTAGTTTTGCCTCATCATGTGACCAAACTAGAACTGGAAGTCACATGACAGCATTAAAGAGATGAAACTACCTATAAAGATATGTATCTAAGTAAGTAAATAAATAATGTGATAAATTAGGATTTTTTTTTTATTCATAGGTCGATATGGAACAATTAGTTAGCTCAGTCTGCCCAACATCTAAAGCTTCAATGACACTCTTCTAGTTACCATCTGAGCAAAATCATTGGAACTGCGCTAAACTTTATCTCACTGAATAAATAACTCTCTAGGTTTTCATGGGAGAATCACATGGTTAGGCTTTACTGCGTCAGGAGAGTTCAGTTGGTGTCTGAATCAGGTGGCCTGAGCGCTTTGTCTGTGTGTTTGGGGGGGGGGTGTGTGTGTGTGCGCAGGTCAGAGGCGGGTGTGTCCGGGGAGAAGGGTCAGGTGTCCAGTGCTGCAGATGAGTGTCGCAGCTACATCTCCAGTAGACCCCCCCAGACACCCGAACAGTGAGTGTCCACCTCACAGCATCTCCATATAGCACCATCTATTATCGAGCCCAGCTGCCATTTCTCTGCTCAAAATAGGAAAACGTTTAAAACGCTTCCTGTTGCTCCCTCTGCCCCTTCAAAAAAGAACAGGTCACAGTGTTAAGCGTTAAATTAAAAATAAAGATATACAAGTTATTATACTTTTTGTAAACCTTCAAATCCGACCCTACTTCACTCCCTCTCTGTACCTTCAGTGATGAACAGATCCCGGGTGCTCTGCTTGGCAGGAAGGACTTTTGGAGGAAGATGTTCAAGTCGCAGAGTGCCGCCAGTGACACCAGCAGCCAATCGGAACAGGACACCTCAGAGTGCACCACTGCCCACTCTGGCACCACCACTGACCGGCGCTCCCGTTCCAGATCCCGTCGCATCTCTCTCCGCAAGAAACTGAAGCTGCCAATAGGTAAGAGCAGTTATTATGCAACAAGTCCACCTCTAATTAGACACCGGTTCGAATCCTCACTCTGCCTCGACAAATTATACAATTTCTTTTAAATCGCAAAGCCTATTAATTCTTTGTGTAAATCATTTTAAGATCCCAATATCACTGCGACAACAGTTGCTTATTTTGTGGGAAGAGTGCACATAAAAGAACAGGAAAAATATACATTCTTACCATGTTTGTGCTTCTGTAAATTTGGTTTAGTATCACTTAGACTAATTCGAACATTTTGATAATAAACTTCGAGGAGTTACCTTTCAGAGTAGACCAGGATCATGACGGTAATCAAAAGGTTTTCAAGAACAGTAACTATTTTATTTTGGGTAGGTCATTTTTGGGCTGGGGCACAAAAATCATCAAATTTAGCAAAATCTAATTCAGCCAAATGTCAATTATACCTAATTTCAAAGTGTAAAATCAAAATAAACTGTCTTTTTTTTTTTTTTTTTACTTTAAAACTCTAAAAATGTTTTAATTTTCCTCCATATTTGTTCACCTTAATGCAACATAAGCCACAGAGTTTTTTTTCTCCACCCAGCAAGTGATGTGACTACAAACTCACTTAAAAAGCTAAATATAAAACTTAATTCAAAGATATCTGAATTTTCTTACTTGTACTGCACTTGCTAACCAGACAGGAAAATATTGACTGATTTCGGTGCCTAACAAAGCTTCCACATCATTGTTGTATTTTAAAATTTTTTATATCAGATCTGGTAATAGTATGTATTTCCATGACCATACCTCATTGCATTTTCTGTCCCAGCAGTCACCTTGAAATTCACTCTAACATGATGTGTTTTGTATGTCTAACATCGGAACACTGCCTGCCGCGAGGCCAAGTCACTTCATCTCTTTGGTCTGTTTTGTGTTCCTTTTTGTGCCTTAGCATGCCGTGGGACTGTCCGCCTACCACTCACTCTCTCTTTCTTACGTATGTGGATGTCGAGCCATCTTCATACAGTATTTGTGTCACGTCTGTCTGTGTTGGTCATCTCTCCCAGTGTGCACGGTGTTCCAGACCTGGGTCAAATTGTGTTTGCAAATTGTATCAGATGGATGGAGGGTGCTGCAGAAGGCTACGGACTTTTCCCTTTTTCTGCATTACGCACAGTAACAGCCAACTACACAGCTAAGCTAAAGTAAGAAAAGCAAGCGTTATATCAAGTGAAAGCTAGCTGGTGAGATAGCGAAATTTACTTACTGATTTTTCTCTAGCTATTATCGATAATTGAAACATTCTGATATGTTAATAAACCAATATTTTGGGTTATTCTGTTTGTTTTTTATTCCACATTTATTATAAAAGCTAAACTCCAGCTAAATAATATACTAATATACATTTTAGCAGTCGCAGTAACTGCCATCTCAGCTTTTGACTCATGCAATGGAATTCATGCAATGTGTTGTTAGTTACCTACTTTTAATTATTCTACAATTTAACACTCTTAAATATGTATTACATTTGTTTCCATATACATTTTAACATTAGACAGGCTGACACAGCAACACAGAGACACATTTAATCTCTATTAATCTAACTAGATATCAAACTAGATCAAAAGGACAAGACATCTTACTGTATTTTCACCTTGCATTCCCTGCAGATTATCCAAACACAGTGCAGTATTTGCATTTTATAGGTATTATGTAGGTTTTGTGGCAGTAATGTTTTTAGGGTAAAATAATCAACCTTTTTTAAAAGGCATAAAATAGAGGCATTACAACCTTTCTATCTATTACAGTTTGCCAGCCAGCCTGAAAATGTATTTCTCAGCTTCACTGCTTCTGTTGTTACTGCTTTCTAACTTTACAGGGCAGTATACTTTACTCCATCCATCTGGCATCTACTTCTGTGAGAACATGCTATGAAAATATATTTGCAAATACCAGGCAGCCAGGGTCTTTTGTTTAAGTCGTCTATGAAAGGTGACAAAAGTTGGTTTTGGATCTTTTTTTTTTTTTTAAATGAACCTCCAGTCTGTGAATCTTGAGTTTAATACTCTGAATGTATGTCACTGTACAATAACAATGAGGCAATGCTCTTCCTCTACCCAACCCTTGTGTGTGTGCATGTGTACTTGCCTTAATAACCCAGTGTGTACAGTACACTTGTTGCTTTATACCTTCCTTTGTTCTGTAGTGTTGGTTGTTCATGGAAAAAAAAATAAAATAAAAAATGTATTCACTCGTCTCCAGGCAACTGGCTAAAGCGTTCCTCTCTTTCTGGGCTGACTGACGGTGTTGAGGACCTGCTGGATATCAGCTCGGTGGATCGACTCTCCTTCATACGTCAGAGTTCAAAGGTCGGGGGGGGTTAACTGTAACACTGTCCACTCACTGCCACTAGACAACACTGGGTGCTAACATAGCGTGTTGCACCTGCACCTTAATTTTGTGTTATGCTACAATAGCAAGAGAGTAAATAAACACTCATAGCCAGGGCTGATTCCAGTATCCAGTTTGTTATTTGGTTTTGGTATAAGTTGCCAATAGGTCTGGCCTGAGCATGGCTATATTTTTTGTGTGCGTGTTTAGGTGAAGTTCACCAGTGCGGTGAAGCTGTCAGAAGGGGGAGCAGTGGGGCCGGAGTTCGCCAGGGACGAGGAGGAGAATTTCTTCAAGCGGCTCGGTAAATGGAGGTCTGGCAGGAGGAATCCATCCAAGCTTCACCACACAGAAGAGAAAGATGGTAGACCTCCCCCACCCCAGGGTACCCCTTGCCCACCCACGCCCCATCGTCCTTTGTCTATTTCTCTCTCTCTTCCTGTCCCAGCCTCTGTTTGTCTGTGTGGTGTCTTGTCTCGCCTCGCAACTCGTGGTCTGTTCTCTTTCGCCATTCTCCATGTCAGATCCGCCGGACAGCTGCCTGCTACACTCTGTTAGCCTGAATGTATTATTTTCAACCCATCAGTGTTTGTAAAAATACAGTTTGAATTTCAGAATGATTGGAATGCTCTTTTTTGCTGAACGGTCTGCCACAAAGTAGCTTCCAAATAAAAGTTGATGTAAAACAGTGCAGTTGGGGCACTTCAAGGCAAGACAGTGTGACGTTTAACAGAGGAAATAACATAATCATCCTTTTTACAAATGAAAAGTTGAATTCATAAGCAATAAAACGTATCCTTGTTCAATTAAAAACACTTAAGTAGCTTATAATGGCTAATGCTAGCAAACTTTAGATAGATTGATTGACTGACTGTGCAACAGACATTACTCAATCAGTTTGCAGACTTTGACTTTGATTTGTGCTACTGTTAAACTATGTTTTAGCATATCACAGGTACGTGAAGTAAACACAGAAATGAAGGAAAATTCAATGTTCCATTACCCTGTAATTGACACTTGTGGCTGCTGTTAATAATAAATCATTGCCAGACATTTATGTAATTACCATTAAAAAAGGAAATTTGCATTTGAATGTACATGTACATACAATTTAATGGCAAATTTTCTTTAATGACTAAACAAGAACACTTTTACCTATGTGGTCTTAGTTTTGGAAAAGAATAAAATGCTACACAAACCATATTTACAAGGCTGGATTACCAACCAAGCACAGTGGGTAAATGCCCAGTGCCCCAGGTTCACTGAATGGCAATTAATTTGGGATAATATGATTAATTGGTTAATATAGACTGAAATAGAGCTTTAAGGCAACTCCTCCTGCATTTGTACCATATCTTGACGCAACAAAGCCAGTGTAAAAATCTTACATGGTGCATTTTCTTAAATAAATAAACTTTAAAAAAAACTTATTTGGGAGAGGGGGGTCAACAGGGGACCACAGCTCATGTTTTGCCCCAGGGCACACTAGCAGGTTAGTCCGTCCCTGCATATTCAATCCAAAAGTGCCATGAATGCAATGTTTTTCATTGACCTTTGGAAACACACTACATTTCTATACATAAATTGTGCAATGACTGTAGCTTGTTAAAGAAAATAGACAGACATTCGGATTTGTTAAAAATTCTACTACTTCATTAGGAGCAGACTCAAAAACTGTACTTGAGATTGTGTTTTTTTTGGGGGGGGAGGGGTTCCCCCGCCAAAGGCAACCTTGAGTTGTTTGCATTTATCAAAATTGATCATCCTTTCCAAAGAGAAGCAGATTTTGGCATTACAATGAAAAAGTAGAACACTCTTCTTCCTGTGCAACTGCGTGTTGCATTACCAACTCTACATTCCCCTTCTTTCCAACTATGCACGTTCTGTTCTCTTCAACGATGAACCCCTTCCTCTCTCTTTCACTTAATGGTGGAACGAGAGGAAAGGAGGCGTGTGGGATTAACTCATATCGATGAAACCATCTTTCTACTGTAGAGTGTATTTCTGTGCTATGTTAAGCATGACGCTGTCAGTGCTCTCTGTCTCTTCTGTGGTGATGTTTGGTGGTATTTTCCGATGCCTGAGTTTCAGTGTAGTGATAAAACAGAATATTAAACATACAGCTTTCTTCTGTACGGCTACGGTTACACTTGTCATTTCAATGCGATTTTATTAGATCCCATTATTAAAAAAAATATATTGTGTGTGTATATAAGAGCTGAAAATAGCCTTGGCCATCAAATCTGCATGATTTTTTTTATCCACTACTCTCCATGTAATCGTTTTTTGTGAGATTACATAGTAAATTGAAAACCCAAGTGTAACCACTGCCGATGGCTGTGTCCATCTCTCACTCAGCTTCATTTGTTGGTGGCTCTTCAGTGCTTTTTGTTAAATGTCCTGGATGGTGATGTTGCTTCATGCAATGTCTGTGTAATCTTCAGTGGAGTCTTTACTTTGCAAATGATTACACACAAATATGCTTGTTTTCAACAAAATTCCCTTCACTTGTTCTGCTATACTCTTCTCTTCTTTTCTCCTCTCTTGTTATTTGTTCATACTCCCTTTCAGGACCCCACGGTTTTCAAGAGCGTCTAGCAGCCAGTCAGGAGGCCATGAAAAACAAGAATGTGGTGAATTTGGGCGCCATTCGTCAGGGCATGAAACGCTTTCAGTTCCTCCTGAACTGCTGCGAGCCGGGAACCATACCCGACGCATCCATCCTTGCTGCTGCTCTGGACTTGGTATGTTTTTAAAATCCACTCCTTGTATTTTACACATGATTCGTCAGTGTAAACATGTTACCTTTTGGCTGTTTTTTATGTCCTCAAAAGCAACCGCGTTATGTAAACGCTGACGTTAAAATCTTTATCTACTTTCTGGTTCTTCCAGGAAGCTCCAGTCGTGGCCCGGGCCTCCCTCTTCCTCGAATGCGCCCGATTTGTCCACCGCTGCAACCGTGGCAACTGGCCGGAGTGGATGAAGGGCCACCACGTAAATATCACCAAGAGAGGCCTGTCCAGGGGCCGATCACCTATTGTGGGCAACAAAAGAAACCAGAAACTTCAGTGGAACGCTGCCAAACATTTCTGTCAGTGGGGAGACGTGAGTTTAAGATTTCTCATCTGATTGGCTATTAATTATCTAGGGTGACAATTGATTATATGGCTTCACGTGTAAGTTCAAGTGTAAGAATGTGTTCTTTATGTGTTTTATCCACTCAGGCAATTGGCACAAGGCTCAGCGAACTCTGTCACTCTGACAGCGAGAGCCCTGCAAACATCCTGGGTTACATTTTTGATGAAGAGACCAAACGGAGAATGAGAAAAGAAGACGAGGAAGAGGACTATTTAGATGACAGTGAGTCAGAGTGTTGCCTGACCTTTTTTACAGCATGTCTGTGATGGATATGTTTGTTTTTTTTTAATATATATTCCTTATAATTCTTACTAAACAAATTTAAACGTTTTTAACTTTAGATTTTGCATAAATGTGTCAGCTTTATCAAAGAGCAATCATTTGCACATCTTTAATTTACATTACATGTCACGTAATATAAAAATCTTATAAGCTCTTGACTGACAAAAAAAATGGTTAACTCAAGGTCCACTTACTAGCTTTTACTGGTGCTTTCAACCACATCTCATGGTCTTCCTCAGCAGATTGTGTTAGCTGAATTGTCATTATGTGAACTAAGTATGGGACGAGCAACTGAGCAAACTCCATCTGTTGTGGACGACCACAAGATGCTGTGGAAAAAGCTGGCAAGTGGACCTTGAGTTAAGCCTTTTTACTGTTTCCAAGGTCAAGAATTAACTTTAAAAAATGTTTTACTTATGGATCTTTGTATGTAGTGAAACAACATGAAGTTTTTTTGTTTTATTCACAACATTTAAATGTTCTAACTCCATTGCTTTATTTTTTGTCAATTGTCACCACAAAGACACAGTGAATCCTACAAAATGTGGCTGCCCCTTTGCTCTAAAGATGGCTGCCTGCCAGCTGTTGTTGGAAATCACTACTTTCCTGCGGGAGACCTTTCCCTGCTTACCACGCCCGCGCACCGAACCACTCGTGGTCAGTAGTCAAATCTTCTGTGCAAATAGTGTGTGCATTTTTTCTTTCCGCTGTTCAGCTATTGATAATCATTTAAAAAGTTAATGTATCAAGACATTTTAAAGATTCTATGAGGAAGTCTGTTTATTGTATCAATGAAAATAGAATATGAATGAAAAATATGTAATATTAAATTAAACTGGAAATATTTAATACTTGCTGACATGTTGGCTGTAGGATCTGGACAGCTGCCGTCTGCGTCTGGACCCGGACCTCGGCCGCCATCGCTACGAGAGGAAAATCAGCTTTGCAGGCATCCTTGATGACGAGGATGGACACGATTCGCTCAACAGCAGCAGCCATACGCTGAAGTCTGACACCACCTGCGATGACAAGAAGACCCAGGAAGCTCAAGGTGAGATCTGGTGTCATACAGGCTAGGCCATTTGGTTTATTACTGTCCTGTCAGCTTATTATTATTATTAATGATTTAGATGATCTCTTCCCGCTTCCGTCTTCTCCAGCACCCATCCGTAAGATTCGTATCGGAGGCTCCCGGCTGCTTCAGATCAAAGGGGCTCGCAGTTTCCGCGTAAAGAAAGGCGGCTCTTTGTCCTCCATACGCCGGGCCGGGAGCCTCAAGAGTACCAAGCTGTCCCGGCAGGACTCTGAGTCAGAGAACGACGAGGGGCTGCTATCACAAACGCACAGCAGGGACACTGTTACCGACATAGGTAAAACATGGACAAAACAATAATCTGGATGGCATTATTCTTTAGTTTCATTAGGCATTGCCATCTGTAATTTCCTATGAATGATTTTATGATCGTGCCTCTACTAAAATAAATGTTTATAATATAATTTAAGTTATATTTTTTCCAAAAGGTCCTCACTTTTACACAAAAAAAGATGTCTGGTGTAGTACAGCATTTTGACAATAACAAATCATTGCCACATTTGTTTTTAGACAAGACTGTTGCTGTTACGTGCCATTACATTGCATTTTACCTTTATTTGCAAGTGGAATTTCATGGCATTCTTCTGGATTGGTTTACAGCACAAAATTGTAATGTTTTTCAGCACGGAATAGAAAGACTGTTTCTAGTTGTTATACAATTTAAAGAAGAGAAATACTGCATCCGACATGTGTATAATTTTAAATTGCATAACCCACAAATTTTATGGGGAAAGGTGGACTTATGGTTTGAGAGACATTTGCAGAAACAGTCAAAATTTTTTTTTTTTGTATTATTAATCCCAAGGTGTCAGAATTAATTCAGTGATGTTTGTGGCATGCACCTTTTTTTTAATAGGAAGTGCAAATCACCTTCTATTCCACATCTGAACATTTCAGATATGAGATAAAATGGCATATTTTAAACATTTGCATGTTCTTGTTTCTTCTTGCAGGAAGTCCCTTTAGCACCAGTGAACCTAGCATCGAACCAGAGGGCCAGAGCTCAGGAGGAACAGAGGACAACTACCACCGCAACATGTCCTGGCTCCATGTATGTCATTTTTAATATGTGTGGAAGTGTATGTGTGCATACGGTGTCGGTGCCTTCCTTCCTACGTACCGACTCCCCCTCCCCTCCCCTCTCTCTCTCGGCACAGATTATGATCCTGCTGTGCAACCAGCAGAGTTTCATCTGTACCCATATAGACTTCTGCCACCCTCGCTGCTACCAGCACCACAGCCGCTCCTGTGCCCGTCTGGTCCGCGCTATCAAGCTTGTCTACGGTGAGACGGTGGACAGCCTGAGAGAGGACAGCGCCTCCTCTGGTAACATTGGGGCACGTGCCAAGAAGAATAAAGAGGTGGGTTTACAAACTATCTATCCTGTATTGAACTTTGTCGTTTTTGTGGTGGTTTATGAAAGTCTCTGTGCCTTCAGTGTTCAGACAAGTCTTGCCTGAGGACCCCGTCCATGAAGAGAAGACCCACTGACTCAAACACAGAAGGGAAGAAGGATACCGGCATGCTCAAGTACATCCGCAACCAGGTGAAGTAGTTTTAAGAGTTAATTGTTCAAATTAAGTCTGCTTAAAATAACAGATGAAGTCAGAAGAGGAAATTACAAGAATGGTACTACAAGAATTATCTATCCAATCCACCTCACTATTGCTGCTGCAGGAGATGCATTACTTCCTGCCATCCTTCCATTACTTTATGCTTGAGGAAAAAGTCATGGAAAAGATGCACCTTATACTGTAAAATCTTTCATGATCTTGGTAGAAGTTAAAACACAATGATTTGTCAGAAAATGTCAGATATTACTACCTTAAGAAGAGATTGTGGAGCATTTTGATGTTTTATCTTCTAACCTTATTTATGTAGTCTCTCCTACAGTATGATGTGTCACAGTTTGTCAAGGAATAAAACAAATACTCCCAAACTGCTGTTAATCCGATTTTCTTAATTTCTCTCAGGTGATGAGCTTGTCACCAGCTCCTCTTTCGCTGCTGATCAAGGCAGCTCCCATCTTGACTGACGACATGTATGGAGATGTCCAGCCTGCAGCCTGGGAACTCTTGCTCAGTGTGGATGAGCATATGGCCGCTGCTGCTGGTGAGTGGGCCATCAGGCTGTGCATCACTGATCTGTGGGTCTCCTCTATAGGTTGCTGTGCCCTTCAGAGTTTAGAAATGTCCCTGATTTTAGATTATGAAAGGATACATGACATACTTTATTTCATTCTTAATTTTTTTTACATTTTACTTAAGCTAGCTTTACTCTGTGTGTAAAACATTTTCAAATGCTTTATAGTCTAACAGTTGCCATATCCTTTTTTCTTTCTTCCCTTCCTATTTTTTGCCCTCTATCTTAATGTATCTGTCTTCATTCCCTTTCCACTCTTTTACATTTTTTTTGACATCCTCCCTCCCTCTTTTGGCTTTAACCACTTTTTACCTTCCTCTTTCCTGCCCTTTCCATCTCTGCCTCTTTCTCGTGTCCTCTCTCTTGCCCTCTTTACTCCCTTTTTTATTTCTGTCTCTCCTCATTCCTCCCCTCTCTGAATCCCCTCCAGCTGCCATGTTCCTTCTGTGTGCGGTAAAGGTCCCCGACGCGGTGACCGAAATGATGATGGCGGAGTTCCATCACCAGGAGGCTTGCCAGCGCATCAACTCTGTCCTGAAGTTTTACACACTGTGGCGTTTCCGCTACCAGGTGTGGCCCCGCATGGAAGAGGGAGCCCAGCAGATCTTTAAGGTACAGAATAGTAGTGATGTCATATTTATATTTATCCCCAAAGTGAAAGTTCTGTTTCCATGTTGTCCCTCCAAAAGGTCTAGAAAGGCTGATAATGAGAGAGTCTTACAAGACTGTTAGCTCAGATTAATTTAGAACATATTGCTTCACAGAACTAGGCTACTTTAACCCATTTTGTACTATATTTGTCTTTTGTTTCAGATCCCTCCACCCAGCATCAACTTCACCCTGCCATCTCCGATACTGGGCATGCCCTGTGTCCCCATATTCGACCCCCCCTGGGTGCCCCAGAACACAGGCAGCGTCCAGGACCCAATCAATGAAGACCAGTCTGTAAGTCTGAGCCCCTGTTCACATGGGTTGCCTAATATGCATTTATTTATATTTATATAACTTTTGTAACTAACACTTTCAAAAACAGCTGACATTTTATTTTGAGTTTTAGTAGTATTAAAATGTATGCACATACTTTTGAATCACTTTGCACTTTTAATATGTACTTAATGCATTTTATGTGAATCATACTGATTTCAAATACACCTGTGGATGTGGCATCACAAACAAACTGACCTGGGTTGGGTAGTCAGGTTACTTTTAGATTTAAAAAATGAAAGGGTCTGTTCACCCAGAAATACATATTTGATCATTTACCTATAGTAGTATCTAGCCATGCAGATTATTTTTATTGATTTTGTCCAGGTTTTGAGATATCCAGATCATCCAGAGTATTGGGGACACTGTTTCTGGAAAGGCACATTATTTTTAGCCATGCAAGCGGCACAGCTCGAGGAACAGTATCGGTTGTTCAGTCCTCTTTGTTCCAGACTAAAATATCTCAACAACTATTTAATGGATTGCCATGATATTTTATACAAACATTCAGGTTTCCAGAAGATGAGTCCTACTGACTTTGGTGATCCCCTGACTTTTACTGTAATGCAATGCATTTGCAATTTTAGTTTTATACTTCGGTTTATGACCAAATCCCTGCAAAACTAACGACTTTCCCATCAGCCTGAGCTGTACACTGCATTTAGTGCTAATGAGCAAACATTAGCATGCTAACATGCTAAACTAAGATGGTGAACATGGTAAACATTATGCCTGCTCAACATCAGCATGTTGTCATGCTGTGTGACAACAATGACATTAGCATTTAGCTCAAAGCACCGCTGCGCTGAAGTACAGCCTCACAGAGCCACTGGCATGGCTGTGGACTCTTAGTCTTGTTTAAAGGTAATTTAAATTCTGTGTACACCACTAATTAGATTCACATCACCTCCATTGTACTGGGGTGGAGACAGACATCTTACAGACAGATAACTCAAAATGTGGTCAACCTAAATCAAAACTATCAACATGGTTAGATACAACAAGGGGTAAGTGAGAAAATGTATTTTTTTTTTTTTTTTTTTTTTTATATAATTTAGGTGAACAGACCCTTTAAATCCCATAATATGTAAAGAACATGTCAGTTTTTAATCTTATTTTGAAACTCATTTTGGATTTCTGCTTAACCCCACAACATGCCAACAGCAGATACAATGCACTTTATACTGCTTTAAAATACATGTTATTGCTATGCAAGTGTAACGTGGACAACTGCACCAAGAAATCTGCTAATTTAAGAAAAATACATGTGATACATTTTTAAGGTCAGAATGGTCATTTAAAGTGGTAAAACAGATTTCTTGGTGTTTCCTCTTTACTTTCTTGTCTTTTTTGTTAAAAAGCATGATTATCAAAATATGTTTAATAGATTTTGATGACGACCTGCGAGCACCTGTTCTATAATTTATCTATCGACTGTCTTTGTTTTTAGTACCCCACATTAATTCAGTCAGTCCATACCATAGTAAGTTGGTATTTCTGTCCGGATGTTTGTGCTGATGCATCTTGTTACCTCAGATCATTAATGACAGGAGGGAAAATTTTCTCCATTGAGTGTTTTTTAGCCCATTGGGAGCTGTAGGTTTTCATCATGGATCAGAAGCTGGGGCAGTTTCATGGGTCATTGCAGATAGTTGCATCTTGATCAGTAATACACAACACACTCAAAAAGTGTTCTAGCACTTGCTCTGATTTTAAGAACAAAAATAACAGCATGCATCGGACATTCAGACATTTTGTGTGTGTTGTGTTGTTTATGCATGGTCATTGGATGAGAATGACTTTGCTGTGTATGTTTTTCATATCATGCGTTCAGGCTATTTGGATATGTATGTGTATGAGCACTTGTGCGAATGCTGTGAGGCATTTACTGTACACAAGATACAGTAAATTCTCCAAATTCCAGTCTGAATACATTTATTTGTGTCACAATTTGTCATGATTGAAATCTTTTCCTATTCAATACTTCAACACAGTGTTCTTCAAGATGCTTGGATAGCATTAGAGCATGACATCAATGTGCTGGAGGAGAGTTACTGTATTAATGTGTTGTCCGGTCATTTTACATTACAAAATGCTCCTCAGATGTAACCGTAAGCCTAGAATAGCTGTGCACACACGTTCCTGAAAGATTTTAACTGTCAATTTTGTATTAATTTGTGCACTCCCTCATTCTGAATCTTCTGTATGTCTGTACCTGCTGTTCTGCCTCTGTGCTGTTTGATCCAACGCCACCCTCCATGCTCACCCTTTCCAGAAATCCTTCTCAGCGCGGGCGGTGTCGCGCTCCCACCAGCGAGCCGAGCACATCCTGAAGAACCTGCAGCAGGAGGAAGAGAAGCGGCGTCTGGGCCGTGAGGCCAGCATCATCACGGCCATCCCCGTGGCTCAGGAGGCCTGCTACGAGCCCACGTGCAGCCCTCCGCCTGAGCAGGAGGAAGAAGGTGGGGCTGCCAGGCACACAGGCATATATTGGACAGAAATACAAAAATTTGATGGGAATTGCTGCTGACAGCTCTGTGCCCTTATAGCATGTTGTTTTTCCTGTATCTGTACTGGTCGTGTCGGACATTGATCCCGCCAGCAGAAGAAGTGGTGAACCTGGCATCACGCCGTCTGTCTGTCAGCCCATCCTGCGCCTCCAGCAACTCCCACAGAAACTACTCTTTCCGTCGGGGCTCTGTGTGGTCTGTCCGCTCTTTGGCCAGTGCTGAAGGTATGAAAATAAAGAACCCCTGATGACGAGAACTTTTATTATAGAACTGTTTTTGTTTGCTTGTTTTGTAAATAAAACTTGAGCTTATTTTCCTTAATGGCTGCTGAGAAGTTTTATTTGTTAATTTAATCTTTTTTGCCAGATGAAGAGAACACAACAGAACACACTCCTACTCACCATATGTTACAACCGCCCCAAGCCGTCTTCCCAGCATGCATCTGTGCTGCAGTCCTGCCGATAGTGCACCTCATGGAGGATGGGGAGGTTCGAGAGGATGGCGTGGCTGGTAGGTGTCATTGTACAAAAAACAATGTTGAAATAAGAGATAAATTTTTACCAGCACAGTATCAACATACGTAAAACATACATATTTTCCTACATCATGTCATCAGTGAGTTGCCAAAAAAGCATTTGCCCCCCCCCCCAATGTGTGGGGCTCCTCTCCAAATATTTCTTTTTAATGTTTCTTCAGTGAGTGCTGTTGCCCAACAAATCCTCTGGAACTGCCTGATTGAAGATCCGGCCCTGGTTCTCCGCCACTTCCTGGAAAAACTAACAGTGAGCAACCGACAGGTAGGTGAACACCTGAAGAACAAACACAGCTTCAGACCTGATAAACCAGAATCTGAAGTGCTTTTGTAAGTCAACGAGGATAAGTGCACAAGCTAAATGCTTAAAATGGGTAATGTAAGATGTACTCCTTGTGTTGTAATGGCAGGATGAGCTGATGTACATGCTGAGGAAGCTCCTGCTCAACATTGGAGATCTGCCGGCCCAGACCTCTCATATCCTCTTCAACTACCTGGTGAATCAACAGATAAAACGCCTTTACTCATATCTTTGTTATTTATCTTCAGGATTCATTAAACTCTGTTAACCATCAATTCTCTCAATTGAATCTCCCCCTCCTAGGTGGGACTGATCATGTATTTTGTGCGGACTCCATGTGAGTGGGGAATGGACGCCATCTCGGCCACGTTGACCTTCCTGTGGGAGGTGGTCGGCTATGTGGAGGGGCTCTTCTTCAAGGACCTCAAGCAGACGATGAAGAAGGAGCAGTGTGAGGTCAAACTGCTGGTTACTGCATCCATGCCAGGTGAACTTACTGATACTGCTTGACAATATCATTGGTAATCTCATTTACAATGGAGACCTAGCTGAGAGAGATGACCTTCAGAACCCTACATTTGATTCATCCAGGATGATGTCAAATTTTTTTTTTTTTATATTTTCTTGTGCATTGTCGACGCAGGAACCAAAACACTGGTGGTGCACGGGCAGAATGAATGTGACATCCCAACGCAGCTTCCAGTACATGAAGACACTCAGTTTGAAGCCCTGCTCAAGGTAAGGACACCAGTGGTGGAGGAAGTACTCTCTGAGGGGTCGTGATAGCAACTGGTAGGAAAGAAGAAAAAACGTTCTGTTACACAAATTTGCATACATTTTTTAGACTCTTCTCTAATCTTTGCTTTTGTTGTGAAATATTAGATAATTTTGCCTATTTGGGCCTCATGCAATTACTTAGATAAAACCACCTAAGGAATTTTAAAGGGGAAATTGCTTTTGGTGGAACTGCTAACAACATATGAAATGTGATGAGGGGCTCCAGACAGACACTGTTTTTTTTTTTTGTTAGGGGTCACAAGCCAAAAAGGTTGGAAACAACTGGTTTAATCTTGAACAATGTGTTGTATTTTATAAGCTTCTCATATGTTTTTGAGGTCAAAATCTGAAAAGTAACTAGTAACCTAATTAAGCAACTGTCAGATAAATGTAGTGGATAAAATGTAAGTGGAGTAGAAGTATAAAGTAGCATATAATTGAAATACAAGTACCTGAAGTTTGTATATAAGTAAAGTACTTGGATAAATGTACTTAGTTACTTCCCACCACTGAAGGATACTGAACTGGAATCAAACTGGACTGTCTTTTACATACTGTAATCAGGGTACCACGGATCTCACCCAGATACCCTTTTCTGATTCAGTGAAGATTCAGATTTGCTATTATTCTTAATTATTCTGGATGAGAATATGCCAAATATTAATGTAACTGAAGTAAACTTATGGGAGATATTCATGATCTTTTCTCCCCCACAACCAGGAGTGCCTGGAATTCTTCAACATTCCCGAGGCCAGATCAGCACACTACTTCCTCATGGACAAACGATGGAACCTCATCCATTATAGCAAGGTAGACACATCAGGTTTTATTTTGAGCGAACATTTTGAACGCTCTGGGAATCTGCATATTTGGTCATTTGGTCGTTTTCAGATTACCTGGTGCCATGAAAAGTTTACATTTTTGGGGGGTGGGGGGCTGGGGGGGTGGGGGTGGACATACTTGAGGACTTGGAGAAAAGTTTCTTAGCTCTTTAGCTGGTGTAATAAGCTGTTACTTATCTTGGTATAGCTAATGATAGAAGATATGTACTGATATGTGAACCATAGTGCATCTTGATACACAACAGTAGCAGAGAAGGATCTGGGCTGGACTTGTTCTTCTTGGTTTTGAGGCAATATTTTAACATTTTCTGTTTACTCTCAATACAATGTTTCTATCTACCTCCTTCAGACATATGTAAGAGACATCTACCCCTTCCGGAGATCAGTCTCTCCCCAGCTCAACCTGGTCCACATGCTGCCTGAGAAAGGACAGGAACTTATCCAGAAACAGGTATGGAAGATTTAACATTTGACAGTGAAGGCACTATGAAATTAGCCTAGCCACCCTAGAGAAATAGATAACAGTGGTAACATGGTCAGAGTGTCTACTTTTTCTTTCTCTGTTCTTCTTCCAGGTGTTTTCCCGTAAACTAGAGGAAGTTGGTCGGGTCCTCTTCCTTATCTCCCTCACACAACACATGCCAGCTGTGCACAAGCAATCCCACGTCTCCCTGCTGCAGGAAGACCTCCTCCGCCTGCCGTCCTTCCCACGAACTGCCATCGACGCAGAGTTCTCGCTGTTCAATGAGCCACAAGGTGAGACAGACTCCAACAGTATCATCAGACACTTAAATAGAAATCATTCTAGTTGAAGACTTTTTTAAGGATACTTAATAATTAAGTTTTTTATTTATTTATTTTAATTAATTAATTTATTTATTTTACCACCAACTCCATCTCCCCCCTCTCCCAGGTAAGGAGCTGTTTGGTTTGGACACCCTCCACAAGGTGCTGTGGATCAAGCTGCTTGAGGAAATGTTTCTGGGCATGCCCAGTGAGTACCCGTGGGGCGACGAGATGATGCTGTTCCTCAACGTCTTCAACGGGGCTCTGCTGCTGCACCCGGAGGACAGCGCCCTCCTCAGGCAGTACACAGCTACTGCCATCAACACTGCCGTTCACTTCAACCATCTCTTCTCCCTGAGCGGTTACCAGTGGATCCTGCCGACCATGCTGCAGGTAAGAACACCACAGGGTACAGGTGGATCAGAAGAGACAAATTTATTCATTAAAACTAACAAAAACACAAATGTCATCTTAGGTACTGGTGCTCACTTATTCATGTAATATCTCTCTCTCTGATTCACATTTTATTTTGCCAAAATTTTGATTAAAACTTAATGAGCATTTTAATGGAAACATACAGTAACTTTTTTTAATTGATAAAAATAATTAGTAACAGAGAAAATATACAACTTATATAACTTACATAGCCCACACATCCAAAAGCAAACAAAATACACAAAAAGCACAAAACAATACTTTTGACACAATTTTGTAATGATTTATTTTCCCTTCCATTTACAGTTATGCCCTCTAGAGTATATTGGTGTCTGAAAAGCAAATGAAAAGCCTCAAAGTCAAACTTTCCAAAAAAAAAAAAAAATCTTTTTTTTTTTTTTTTTTTTTAGCCATCAGTATTTAAGACAAGATGGCTTCCACTTCTTAAATCACCAAGTATTCTTGTTATTGCCCTGTGGATAGAAATCAAGAGATAGCTAGCTTTGTATTCTGTTGCCTTAAATGTGTGTGCCCACAAACATACAGTGTGACGGGGAGAAACGGGGTATGAGGTTGCACATGGTTAAAAAGAAAAGAAACGGGTGTGTGTTTCAATTCTGTCTTTATACCAGATATAATATATTTTCTTACTACTTTAAATGATGTAGCTTAAGTCCTTAGCCCATAGACTGCACATAGATGCATCTCCCACTGAACACTGGCCGCTCACTGGATAATGAACTCACCAGATTTAAGAGAAAGTTAGGATAGGTTCTTAGGAAGGTAGGTAATCACATTCCTAGACTGAAGGTCTCTCTCTGTATTGTTATGACAGGTCTATGCTGACTATGAGAGCGACCCTTTACTGAGGCAGGGCATCGAGTTCTGCTGCCGGCAGTTCTACATCCTCCACCGCAAACCCTTCATCCTGCAGCTGTTTGCCAGTGTGGCTCCGCTGCTGGAATTCACAGTAAGACTACATGAGTACACACAAATTAATGGGTATTTAAAGTTTGGTGTGTGCATTTTTGCTTCCTTAATACACACATCCATTATGTGTTTTTATATTCCTAGACATCTGCAATTTGTGAATTCAATTTAAATGACTTTCCCTGTCATCTCCCACCACAGACCAGCACCAGTACTGGTCTGTCTAAAGGAGTGTCAGCTCAGTGTCTGTTTGACCTGCTGGTCTCTCTGGAGGGTGAGACCCAGGACGCCCTGGATGCTCTGGAGCTGGTTAAGGCTGAGAAACCTCTGCGCTCTCTAGGTAAACTGTCAGCCACCTTCACACACGTATTGTGGTCTTTTTTTATTGCTTGTAGTCAAAATGGCAATAGGTAGGGTGCCAAGTCAAAGAGGGAGCATTTGGCTTAAATTTCAGTATTTAAATCTGAGGGTCACTCTTGTGAAGTAATAACGGACAAGACCCAGAAACTAGCCCTTACAAATGAAACCTTCATCTGTCATGGAAAGCTCTAAATATCCTGCTACTACTGTTTTGTCATTCCCCTGTATGTACTTCTTTGTTGCAGATTTCTGTTATGGTAATGAGGACTTGACCTTTTCCATTAGCGAGGCCATCAAGCTGTGTGTCACTGTGGTTGCCTATGCCCCTGAATCCTTTAGGAGGTATGGAAACATATCGAGGAGGCATTCAGGATTATCTTTCCCTCTTCTTCCTCTCTTCTTGTATGTTCAGCTTTTCTACAGCAATTGTTTTCTGTCCTCTAACGGCCTGCATGTTATCTCTCCAGTCTCCAGATGCTGATGGTGCTGGAAGCCTTGGTCCCCTGCCACCTCCAGAAGCTGAAGAGCAACACGATTACAATGGAGTCGGCCTCGGCTGCCAGGGATGAGATCGCAGCCATTGCTGCTCTGGCCACATCCCTGCAGGCCCTCCTCTACAGCTCAGAGACCCTTACAAGGTCTGCCGCTCACCCATGCAACAAATAAAACAACAAAACAAGTCTGGATTTTTGGACTTGAGAGACGTTTTTTTCTGCATAAGGATGTTTTAGCTGCTTACAATCCCCATAATTTTATCCATACCTCCTCCACAGGCCCATGACAGCCCCCCAGATGTCCCGTTGTGATCAGGGCCATAAGGGAGGCACTACAGCTAACCACGCCATGTCAGGAGGGGTCAACACCAGGTAAGGACTATAACATGATCAATTGTAGGACATGATTTAACTCAGTCTCTTGTATCAGTCCCAGAATAGATGCTAGAGTGCATTCTGGAGTCTGACAGACAAGACTGAGCTCCTGTTTGTGTGCATGTGCCCAGGGACAACCTCCACCTTTTGGAGGAGGGCCAGGGCATGCCGAGGGAGGAGCTGGACGAGCGCATCGCCAGGGAGGAGTTCCGCCGGCCACGGGAGTCCCTGTTAAACATCTGCACCGAGTTTTACAAACACTGCGGACCGCGACTGAAAATCCTGCAGAATGTCGCCGGTGAGCCGCGGGTCACGGCCCTAGAGCTGCTGGACATCAAGTCCCACATGAGGTGATAAGATTTACTCATGACTGATGTCAAAGCGTCCTTTATCAGATTTGCTGATAAACGTTTGTAAGTTTATTGTTCTCTTCCTGCAAGTTGCTCAAAGGAGGGAAGAGTGACTCCTTCATCTTCACCACCTACATTTTCAATGTCAGTTAGGCATTGCTCCAGTCAAAAAACATCCTTTTTAACCACTAGCTGAGAGTTGTTTTTTCTGTCTTTTTCCTGAACACACCAGTAAATTTCAAATGGAGAAAATACGAATAAACCTTAAATAGCACTATTAAGTTGCACTGAAGGTGTGTCTGTGTGTATCTCTCTCCCAGGCTGGCGGAGATCGCCCACGCCCTGCTGAAGCTGGCGCCCTACGACACCCTGACCATGGAGAGCCGAGGGCTGCGGCGCTACATCATGGAGATGCTGCCCATCACCGACTGGTCGTCCGAGGCTGTCCGCCCCGCCCTCATTCTCATCCTCAAGAGGCTGGACCGCATGTTCAACAAAATCCACAAGATGCCTACGCTCAGGTGCGCTCGCCCTCAGGCATTATGCACCAGGTCTGTTGAATACGATCCCACTTATTTCTGTTTCCCTGTGAGTGTATCGTCCTGTGCCGGTGCCGTGATGTGTACAGTAGATAGACGGCTTCTTGGCACTGTACCGTAAGTGCTGCTGTGGCGTGTTTTTGTGCGGGTACTTGTGGGCGTGTGTGCGCGAGAGGAGTTAAATGCATACATTGGGTGTTTGGGAATGTGTGCTAACGATGGATCATTGGCAGTGTTCCTTCTAAGCCAGTATCCAGTCTTGTGTCATGAAAGATGATGATGGTGATGTCTGCATCCATGAAGTCACCAGAGTAATGCAGTTATAGGTTTTACTTTCTTTTTAAACTTTACCTCACCATGTGGAAATAATTGGGATCATTTTCTGTGTAATGTAACGCACAAATAAACACACTTTATCAGAGATGTTGATACTCACTCAAAGTAATGTTCTTTCAATGCTTGTTTTTAAAGTTTTAAAAAATGGCATTGTTGCAATTTATAGCAATATGGACTACTGTAAAGATCAGGTGGCAATCAGTGATCAATCCACAATGAATACATTTTCTTAGTCAGTTTCATCACCAATACCAATCCAGTATAATATTAAATCACTAATAATAATAGTAATTAACTTTATTTGTATAGCATATTTCATATATAAAATGCAGCAGGATTTTTAAATGTAATTTACATTTAAACCAAGAAATTAAAACATGCAATTGGAAAGGTGTGTCTTAAGATGTTTCTTAAAAGATATGTCAGACATTAATAGACAGGCTACTCCACAGTGTTGGTCTATGACTGCCTCTCAATACTACTTTTTCATAACTGTTGATATATTTAATGTTGTAATACTAAATACGAGTATAGAAGGAGAGACAATCAACTACATATGAATGTACTGAACTATTTAGAGCCTTTTAAAACAATAATGAAATGTTCAATACATACAACTAGACCACAAATGCAGCCTTAGTGCAGCAACAACAAATAAGTGCAAACCTACATCCTCTTCTATGACATAAGACTGAACACCACTGGCTCAGAGGGCACACTGGTCACAGGTGTGTGCTTCACACCGGGATCTGTTGCTGCAGTGTCTAGCTGGCTATGTTTTGTGAGCTTTGCTTTATATTTGCTGTCAGTATGGCCTTTATTACAGTCATAAAGGTGATGATTATAGGGCGGGAATATTTATAAAGCGTTAAGTGTTGCACCAGTATCACACTCAGCATATGATGGTTTCCTTCTCTGCTTTATAGATTTGATACATTTAATGTTGATATTATGCCAGATTAATGGCTTTTCCAGGTCAACATCTTGTATTATCTTTTCATCCCATATGACATGAATGTGGCATTTGTGTTTAAATGTTTTTTTTTTCAAATTCAATGTGCTTATATTTGGTGTGCGGGGTGATATTGTTTGGGTGTGTGTTCTCCAGGAGACAAGTGGAGTGGGAGGCGGCCAGCAGCCTGATCGAGGGGATCTGCCTGACCCTACAGCGACAGCCAATCATCTCTTTCCTCCCACACCTTCGCTCGCTGATCAACGTCTGTGTCAACCTGGTATGGAAACGCACACATCCTTCTGTATGATTACTGTTTTTAGATTATTGGTGTTCACGTGTGTGTGTGTTGTTAGGTGATGGGTGTGGTTGGTCCCTCCAGCGTGGCAGATGGGCTACCTCTTCTCCACCTCAGCCCCTACCTATCCCCTCCGCTGCCCTTCAGCACCGCAGTGGTCCGACTGGTTGCCTTGCAGATCCAGGTTAACTCGCCCAACACCTCATTGGACATTCATTCATGATCAGCACTGATTGTCCATTGTTTAATTTTAGTTTCCTCCATTCCCCCCCCCTCCCAGGCCTTGAAGGAGGACTTTCCCCTCAGCCATGTGATCTCACCTTTCACCAATCAGGAACGGCGAGAGGGGATGCTGCTCAACCTGCTCATTCCCTTTGTGCTCACGGTGGGCTCTGGAAGCAAAGGTAAAAGCTCACAGGCATCTGCCTTTTTATTTTGTTGTATAAGGTGCCATTTTAGGTTATTTTTAGGATGCAATTTTTTTTATGATTCATAGTGGCAATTTTATTCATGATCACATTTTGTTTTATTCTTATCTTGTGACATACAGTATAGTGTTATCAGTTTTATGTTTGTAACTCACTGTTATTGCTTTCTTGGTTATGTAAAATAGAAGCATAAATATACATAAATCTAATTGTTAGATTAAATCCTTTTGATCTTTGTAGTTACATTATCCTACTAATCTCTTACTATGCTAAACTTTACCACAAAAGTTTATTTATTTATTTATTTATTTATTTATATACATACATACATACATACAGCGGTAAACATATTTGTAATGGTTGATATCTCATTTTGGATAGTCCTAAAAAAATACATTGCTGACCACTTGGTTAAGTCAAACCTGCTATAGGTCTTGACCAGAGACATGGTGCAATTAAATGCCCAAAAGTAAACCCAGATCCATTGCTTGCTAGCTTGTTTGTATTCAATGTCTGTCTTTTTTTCCCCCTTTGCAGATAGCCCCCACCTGGAGCCGCCTGAGATCTTCCTACTCCTCCAGACGGTCATCAATATTCTCCTGCCTCCTCGGATTATCTCCACCTCCCGCACCAAGAACTTCATGCTGGACGCATCCCCGGCTCACTGCTCCACCCCGGGCGACACGGGGAAGGATCTGCGCAGAGAGGGATTAGCCGAGTCCACCAGCCAGGCTGCATATCTGGGTATGAATGAGAAGTGACAGCATTTTATAACTTCTCTCGTTCCTACCACTTTCCCTTCTCATCCTCTTCCCTCCTTCCTTAGCTCTGAAGGTGGTGTTGGTTTGCTTTGAGCGCTCGTTGGGAAACCAGTGGTACCGTCTAAGCCTGCAAGTGAAAGAGATGGCTCTGAGAAAGGTTGGCGGCTTGGCCTTCTGGGACTTTATTGACTTCATTGTCCGAACCCGTATCCCTATATTTGTCCTGCTGAGACCCTTTATACAGTGCAAGGTAAAGAACCAGTGAGTTTTGTTCCTTCGCAGTAATTGCGTGTGCACGTATGTACTACAGTATTTGCCTGTGTTTTTGTTGACTGGCCCATATGTTTTATGTTCGAATAGTTGTTGACCCAGCCTGCTGACTCCCAGGAGGAGATTACAGCGCGTCACCACATCGCTGACCAGCTGGAACGACGCTTCATCCCACGACCTCTCTGCAAGAGCTCCCTGTTTGCAGAGTTCAACAATGAACTCAAGATCCTCAAAGAGGCTGTGCACAGCGGCTCCGGTCAGACACAGAAACACGTTCCATTTATTGAATTTTTAATGTTCTGAATGTTAACTTATCAGATCATCTAATACCTTTTTTAAACTCAGTCTATTTGTTTCTGTTTGATCTGCTCCCACCTTACAGCTTACCAGGGCAAGACGTCCATCAGCACGGTGGGCACCTCTACATCAGCCTATCGCCTCAGTTTGGCCACAATGTCGCGCTCCAACACAGGCACCGGCACAGTTTGGGAGCAGGACAGCCAACCGTCACGCCAACCCTCCCAAGACACGCTCAGCCACACCGATGAGGATGATGAAGAGAGTCAGAAACATTTTCACACCATTGACAACATTTTCACATTTGTAGAAATCCGAACTGAACTCTCTGCTCTCCATCATTCTCCCTCCAGATGACTCCATGAGTATCCCCAGTGTGGTGAGCGAGCACGAGGCCTTTTTGCCCAGGGTGATGGCACAGCGTCGTTTCTCCAGCCACGCCACCGGTTCAGCGGCCTCGCAGCCTGAGGCCCCCCGCACCACCATGCTGCCCAGCCATAGGTAACATTCCCACCACACGAGTACAAACAAGCACAGTCAAACTTTTCTTCAAGTGTTGTTTCTTTTATAGACAGGAAGAATTTTGGGTATGTACACAACTGAATGCACACAAACAAATCACTGATTGTAGTTTTAGTTTGGCCATATGTATAAAAGACATCCTTTAGCACTCTTGTGAAACTCTTGGGTGATACGTGCATTGGAAAGCTAGCATAGGACAAATAAAAAAGAGAGATCCCACACATTGTCCTACACTTTCTTTATCAAACAGACAATGTTTCAATTCAACAAGGACGTATCTTCCTTTTAAATATGAGCAAAATCCTTGTCAGATCAAAACACTGACTATGGGTCTAAGGACAGAGGGTCTCATATGCTGAGATTTGCCTAAGGCAAATTTGTGATATTGAGCTATAAATAAAATTGCCTTGACTGTCTAATAAATAGTGTCCTGGGTTTTGAGCCTTGGCCAACATGCAGGATACTTTCCTCAATATTTGTCCTGCAGTTTGCGATACAGGACAAAAAAGTTGAGCTGGTTTGCAGGCAGAAATAATCTCACTGGGTGAAACTGACCTCAGGTGGAGCCAATAAAGAGGTTTTCAAAGTTATGTAGCCTAGCTTTCATCCATTTTAAGTCACTTATTATTAACCCTGGAAGAAAAGTCCAAAATATATTGTATTTAACTTGAAGTTATAGCTATATTTTTCTAACTAATGTTTAAAAGTGCTGCTGGCTGACCACCACTGATGCCTACTGTAGCCTGTAGCTGCTTGAAAACAAACTACCGGCACATAACATCATTTCTTTGATTAGCAGGGACAACGTATAAAGGAACAGCTTTGTCGTCTGATTCAGTTGAGCCACAGTGAGAACGGAGGAAAACTGACAAAAAACTACAAGCAACAACTTTGGGCTTGTTTATGTAACCTTCCTTCTTTACTGTGAAAACTGGAAACAAACATGAAATAATCTCATTGGTTGAGTGTTTATTTACAAGCCAAGATTTAAATTGTAATTTTTTTCTTTCTGTGTATATCTCTGTTGATTTTGATGTTTTTTATTCAACAGTCTCAGAGCAGCATTGTGAAGTAGCTAAGACTCTGTATCTTGGTTTGAATGCAGTCGTGGTCAGAGAGAACGCCCTGGCTTCCTGCCCCGCTCTCGGGGCACAGGGACTTGGGTGGTGGTTGATCTCGACTACACTCCCTAAACTCCCATTCTCCCCCTTCGCCCCCCTTTTTACAGTGAACCCAATGTGCTAGATGAGTCCCAGGGCCTTCTGCAGGAGGGCAACCTCTCTAGGTACAGTGGCCCTCTCTCTGTGTGTGTCCCATTGGTGCGTTTTTGCATCTGTCCGCCAGTGGGAGGGGCATCGCCTCGGGGCGGCCTCTTCTATTGGCCGCCTCGCCGTTGATCACTCATCCACATCCAATCAAATCACCTTGGCCCGCCACACCTCCCCTTACCCCCCTGTCTCTATCTCTTTCTGTGTGGGTCCAGTGTGCCTTGTCTCTGTCCCCCACCCCCCTCACTTCCTTTTGAGCTCCACACTGACCCTCATCTTCTCAGCTCATCTGCTGTGCTATCCTAACCAGGCCCCTCCCCCCCTTAAAAAAAAAAAAAAAAGAGGGCCCCCTCAGCCCTGGGGCCAGGGAGCTCTGCCTCTGTTTCTCCTCTGTTAGCTGTGGGTCTTTACAGTTGATGTGCCATCAACAAAGTCAGCCTCTCTCCCATTGGTGCCATGGTGTTTCATACTGTTACGTGTCTATCAGGCTTCTCGCTGATCAAATTGGGCGTCCTACTCTGGATACCAATCTGTAGGGGCAAAGGGGAACTGGGGTGGCAACCATAAGACAAGGACACTTTTGTTGTTTTCTTTGTCCAGGTTTGTCCAATTTTGCTTTCGAAAACTTCAAATTTGATCTAGCCCTATGTCATGGTTGGATAACAACAATTTAAGTGTTGCACTTAAAAAAAGAGACAAGTTTCTTATGCCAGCGTTGCTACTCCAGCCCCTACTATCCCTTGTTGTGTTTTCAGTGTATGAATCATGGCAGAACAGTTTTTTTTTCCTGCACTGTGATTGGGTGTCTTGTAACATACTGTGTGTGTCGTGTAGCGAGTGAATAAGTAGAATAGCAGTGACATCTTATTGTGGTCAGTGAGCAGGTACAGCTGGGAATGCGGTGGCCTTTTGGTCCCTTCATTGTGATGTATTTCTTTGTCTTTTGTGTGTGTGAATGCAAATGTGTGTATGTGTACATCTGATTGGTTGTACCAGGGTTGCGAGTGTGCAGAGTGAACCGGGCCAGCAGAACCTTCTGATCCAGCCTCCGTTAGGAAGAAAGCGAGGCCTCAGACAGGTGTGGACATCAACTTTTGTCTTTCATGTTTTGTTTTGTTTTTTATTTGCCACTTTGCATAAAGTGCATGAATGGGAACCCTGCTAATACTGTACTGGGTTGCACTTAATTGTGACTTTCCCTGCAGCTGCGACGCCCCCTGCTGTCCATTCCAAAGAATGAACCACGTTGTCGATCTGGAGCGAGGCTTTCTACAACCCGCAGGAGCATCCAGCCCAAGAACAAACCACTGGGTAACAGCACACATGCCCATCTGTGTGTGTGGGTGACTGAAAGATAAGCAATGATGAAAGCGTTTGTCTGTCTTGAAATTTGAAAAAAAGGATGAGTGACTCACTGAAAAAACGACCAGACTTACCCTGCACTTCAGATCAAGCACACAACAAGCCAAATCTAGATTGTTCAATACCATTAAAACATTATGTCTGTGTGCTGACTTGAACTGATCCGTCCTCCCCATTCACAACCTCTGTCTTTGTTCCAATGCTGTTTGTTGTACCACCTGTCACCAAACTGACTCTTCTCACTCTGTTCTGTCTCATGCCTTATGTTTCGAAATAAAGAAACTTTATTGGACTGTGAAGGTGAGACACAACCCTTAACCCTTCCTCTCCACCCTGCAACGGCCCACCCCTTTTTATCTGCAACCTCACCCAATAGGGCGCTCTGCATGTCTGTCTTGCATCCCCTCCCAGTCCCTGCCTACCCGTCCTGTCCCATCCTTGCCTCCCCTCTCTTTGGTGGTGCTGATGTGTTAACGCTAGCTGGTGCTGTCATCTCTGTTTTGACCGCATGCATGTGTGCCAACAGCACATGGAGACCAAAAGAGGTCAGTCACCTTTACAGAGAATCAAAGCCAGCAGCCGTCTGCGACTCCCAGCGCTATGGATCCTCCATCTGAAGACAGGAAGACCAGTCCTGCCCTTTCAAAGTCCCCAACACTGGAAGTGCCCTCTGCCTCTTCAGCCACGGTCACTGCCGACCTGCATGGCCCTGCTAACACACAGGTAGGTATCTGTTGAAACAATGCATCTGAACTGCTTGTCCTTTATTTGCAGACAACATTCATAATGCCACTTATCACCACAAAGTCTTTGTCTATCAAAACAAACAGGGCAGAGCCAGTTATGTTTGACTGTTGCTTTGGTCAACAGCCAATTACATCACTCGGAAATGTGGTGTTGTGAAATGAAAATGGTCTTTGAGAAAAGGACATTTTGAAATAATTACTAGCGTAAAATTAAAACTAAACTCTTTTCACATTTTTGCAGGTCAAACAAAATACTAGATTTTACATTTACATGTTATATATTATATGTATTCATTTCATAATGTCTTATTTAACACTCTCCATAGTTTAGTGACCTGCTGAAAATGGAAATAGATTTTCGTAGCCTTTGTAAAAAAAACTATATTCCTAATTTCAAAACTGAAGATTAAGATGGAAAATAGATGAGTCATGTCATGTGTGAAACATTTAAGTACTTACAAGGTCAGTTTACCCAAATTACAAAAAATACATTTTCCTACGTACCTCCTCTAGTGGTATCTAGCCACACAGATAGTTTAGTTTTGTCTCTGATGCTTAATGCACTATAATTTTTTTTAATCCTAAAGACTTAACTGTGAACAGTTTTGTTGAAACTACTTTTCAAAACAAAGAAATAGTTCCTGTTTAAATAGGGACTAGTCATTTTATCGGGCTGGTGGCAGAGATGCATTTCTCAACATTCGGACAAATAAAACCAAAACACTGTGTGACTAGACACCACTAGAAGGCGGAAAGAAAATAAAATAATTTCTATGAACTGTGGAGGCTGTATCTCATCTTACAGGAACAATGTGTATTCTCCTCCAGGTTCCTCCAGCCATAAGCAGCAAGGAGAAGAGAGAGCAGTGGGGCCTCCGAAGCAGCCTCTCCCCTCCCCCTTCCATCTCTCGCCCCTCCACCCCAACACCCCCATCCCGAACCTGCTCCCCTCTCCCCTTGTCCCGTACCTCCTCTCCTCTCCCTCCACCGCTTCCGGTGCTGGGCTCAGCGCCGGCCCCGGGCCCCCCACTGCCACCACCGCTGCCGCCAACTCCTCTCCTGCCTCCCCCACCACCGGGGCCGCCCAGGATCAGAGAAAGCCCTGGGGACGAGGACACAACGGCGCTCCTGCCTCGCAGCGACACCCTGCTGCAGCTCAGCGAGGATGACGGCACAGAGAACCCCCTCCTCACCCCGCTGCTGTCCCATCCCTCGCCCCGGCGGTTGCCCCTGCCCCTCTCCCCCGTCGACCTGGACCTGGACGAGTCCCATGTCTGAGAGGATTGTATTTTTCTATCTGTAGCCCAAGCCAAATGCCATACAGATACCTGCAGGGTACAGATAAGAGGCTGTGCAGCACAAAGAGTGTACATTGATTGAATGACAATCTAAAAGTACATAATTTGAAAGGAAGAGAATGTACAGGCAGGAGAAGTGTGGATTTTTCTGTTTTCCACACTAACCCCCTGCCTCCTCAAGTGTGTCTAGAACCCACCGACTTGATTTTTATTCCATCTGTAGCCCAGAATCCTGAAAGCCATTTCTGTTTTCCCATCAGTCTTGCCCTGAAACTAAACTTCTTTCTCCTCAATCTATTCCCCGTCGTTCCTCTCTCTGTAGGTCTCTTATTGTATCTTTTTAGTGATGAATATCAACATGAAAATCCTTATGGCTCCATACCCTGAGGTTGAATGTATACTTCAGCAGCAATCTACCTTATTGGTGTCGACCCGTGCTGGTCTATTCTACCCCGAGAGCAAAGATTTATTTTTTAATTATATTTAATGTTATACAAAGTATTAATGATGCTGGTGAATACTCAATTGTTAAACATAAGAGATGGTTAAAGGATTGATATTTAACTAATTAATGCTTCTAATACTGTCTATTTTAAATGTTAAAGATGTCTATATTTAGGAGATCTATATAAATTTAAAAAAAGAGATGCTATAACTTGTACAAAGGTTTGGAAATGTTGTAAAGGAGGTATATTGAGAGCCATTCTAAAGCTATGGGTTAAATGAAGCAGTATATAAATCAGATATACAGTATATCTATATTAAACATTGTATGTGAGCAGGAGCAAGAAATTAGATTTTATATTAGACAATTGAGTTTTTCAGTATGTTAATTGTACTGTAAAAATGTCCACGGAACAAGTTCAGTAAATTTGAAATTAAGCATTAAAGGACAGAAGTTCACTTTAACCCAGTGCTACTCAGTGTATGTCAGGAACTGTTTTTAAAAGGGGTATTTTAATCTGAATGTCAGTTTTGTGTCAGTCTTCAAAAACCCTGAGTAACTGCACTTTGGTTTAATAATCTAGAAACTATCAAGTGAAAGCTTGCTGGTGAGATAGCCATGCCAAAAAGCTAAAATTAAATTGATTTTATAGATTTTTAAATCCAATCATGATGAAGGAAAAACAGCTAAACTCATAGTAGCAGTGCTTAAGTTACCTTTTAAATTGCATATACATTAATTTATTATATTAATGTCAATATTTATAGTAGACAAGCAGCAAAGCACAGCTATGGTCTGTAAATGATCAAAATATACTGAATAGCTGGATTAAAATAAGTTGTATTATCTTTGTGTTTTTTTCCCCCCTAAAGAAAATATTTGCTGTTAATGAAAGTTGTCTCACCCTATTAAGAAAACAAGGATTTAAACAGCAAATTCTACAGTGTGTTGTGCTGCTCTGTGTCTCAGCAGAATATTTTATTTGTGACCAAAGACTGTCTTTATCCTGTGTTTCTAAAATCTACATTCTGAAAAACATGTAACATTTACAAAAGACTCACCTGATGTTGCAGTGCTGGTCATGTTGTTTTGTTGTCTTCCGCTCACAGACTTCTTTTATTGCAACTGTGATGAAGCGATGCAGTAGATAGCTGTTACCTCGTTACTCATTCCATGCCTTAACAGAGAAATAAACATGTCTGTTTATATGACCTCATACCTCCAAAATGTGCTAATTTTACCCTGCTTTCCCCTTTTCATCAACAATAATAATGATGTTAAATCACATAATACAGGTTCGATATGTGCCATAATACACACCAATGCACTGTGAGTGTTTTGTTATTGGCTGCTTCTCAACTATGTCAGCGTTGTATAACATTATTTCTTTTGACTATTTTTGTCAACAAATCAATTAACATATTTAAATTGTATTCTTATAAAAACACACAATCCCCTGTTTCTACCTAATTTAAGACCCAAAATGTATGACAGTGTTTCTGTAATGCATATTTGTCCTGTTGTCTGAATCCATGTCAACTCAATCATTTTTCACAATACAAACCATATCTATCTTAAATCCATAAAACACACACAATACTTATACATCAATGCCATATTCAAGGTTTTAAAGTGTTCAAAGATGTTTTAGTCAGGGGGCACTGAACTGTTGAATCTGAGTTCCCTTTAAATGTAATGTCTGTGCAAAGTTAAACTACAGTATATCAGAACATTTCTGGAATATCTAAATAAATGGATATTGTTTGCAATGTTTTTCAGCTTCTGTCCATTTCTAATTGTAGCAAAAACATCAAGTTCTAGTCTGTAAGTTAAGCTCTGAAAATTATTTTCCATGTTTGTTGCAGTGGTTCACAAGGAGAGCCTCTATATAGCTCAGAGATGAACTAGTATTAGTGAAGTCTAACCCCTAGGCTGGCCAACCATGTCAATTCCACGTCAACAGGGATCTGCCAGGTCTACCACAGTTACAGTAAGTAAATTTTGGGTGACTGGGGTGGGAAGGCAGTTAGACATCAGGGTTGATAGTTCAATCCCCTTCTCTGCCACATAATTCCTTCCCTACTTCAACGCTTCTCAGTGACCTAATTTATTTGAAATAAATGTGACATGAAGAGTACAGGCACAACATGTTTGAATCAAAGTATTACAACTTGTTTATCCCCTCCTGCTCATCTGTCAGTGTATCAGGATTAATTCATATGTTGTGCCTGCGCTCTTCATGTCACATTTATTAAACACATTTGGTATTAATCCTACTCTCAGAACATTATACATGAAACATGAAGTTGAAATCAAGTTGGGTTTTTTATGTTGGAAAGTTTTGCAACTGGCTACTTTTTTCAGGAACTAACTTACTGCATTTGTTGGTTTAGACCTGTGTAATCCCAAATCAACATCAAGGCTGAAATCCTCTCATTATTCTCTCCGAAGACCAATAGCTCCAACAGTTAAACTGCTTACGCCATACTGTAAGGTTGAGGGTTCAAGCCTCACTTAGTTTATACATTTTCAAATCAATCTATCAATATTGAAATGGTGTGTGAAAGATGTTTGTTCAGTCAGCACTGGTGGCTCAAGAAGGTGCACATTTGACCTGAAACTGCAAGGTTATAGGTTTAAGCCTAACACGACTATTACGTTTTAAAAGCCAACATGTCAGGATTGAAAAGCCTTGAGGGAAACAGCACAACCAGTCCGAGTCATTAGTTCAGTCAGTTATGCATTGGATCCAAGACTTCCAGGTTCTGGGTTCAAACCTTGAGTCTGACAGAGAGTTTTGAAAGCAGACATCTTATTAACAACTCTAGTAGAACGACAAACAAGTCTAACTTCATTCAGAGAGATCGCTCTGGTTCAGTGCGTATGTCCAATCTAATAAGTGTAAGATTCACCTGCAGCCAGTTACCTGGATGATAATCAACCAATTAAAACCATGATTGGTTAAGATTTCGCACGTCCAAACTAACAAATGCCACAAAGTTAGTTCCTAAAGAAAGTAGCCAATAAGCTGCTCTGCATCTATTATATTATACTTTCCAACATTTTTTTTAAAACTTAAATCACAACTTCATGTTTCATGTATAAATGTTCTGAGAGTAGGACACTGAAGCAGGGAAATAATTACAAGGCAGAGCAGGGGATTGAACTACCAACCTTGTGGCTACAAACCCAAACCTTTAGGTCTAACCCCCAGGCTGTCTAACCACCATCCCACCCCAGTCACCAAAATTTACTTAACTGTGGTAGACCTGGCAGACCCCTGTTGACGTGGAATTGACATGATTGTGGCCACCCTGGTAGATTTGACAGTACATCCCTTTAAAAGGGTAACTTTGACACTGTAAGACTATGAAATTTTTTGTTTAGTATAAAAGATATAATTTAACATTTTTAAATGTTGACGCCACAGGTGCTTTTATTTAAAAAAACAAAAAAAACAATAACATTTTGTACTTCTACCAAGTCTACCACAGTTAAGTACATTTCTGGTGATTGGGGTGGGATGGTGTTTGAATAGCCTAGGGGTTAGACATCAGTGGTGGCAGTTCAATTCCCTACTCTGCCACAAAATCCTTTCCCTACTTCAACACTTCTAAACAGAGTCTCTCCAGATAATGTATAAACTTTACATTGGAGAGTTTTCGTTGGAAATGTTTTCAGGCAAAGAGAAGCGTTTTTGTGACTTTGGATGATCTGATCCTTTAAAATTAACTTGCCCCAATTGTTTTTCTAGGCTGGAATCAAAGGAACCTAAGCAACTCTGTGGCAACTCTACTTCTCTCTCTGCTTTCAACATTCAATTCAGTTCCTTCAACATTAAACACATCATCTGCTAATACTGAGAAAAAAGATTCTACCTCAGAGCTTCGGCACAGAGAAGATGTTCTCTCAGCTGGTCTGTACAAAGTTCCTCTTCTTTCATGTCATCCATTGAGGCTGCATATCTGCAAGTATGTGACAAATAAAAGTCTTAACATGCACAACTGACAGTTAAAGTAAAAATCATACAATGATAAACTTGAAACTAAAATTTATAGTTATATTTATAGTTAACATTAACACTGGAAAGTGGAGAATTGCATAATGTTCATGAATAAAATGACAAAGATACGCAGGATCTCTCATTTAATTTCCTGTTAATTTTTCAAATGAAGCCTCCAGAGGCAAGTTTTTCAACCTGTTTTACCATCGTTAAAGAACAACTTATGTTTCTGTTTAAAAATTGACTTTTTTTTTTCTTATGGAGAAAATAAAACAATCATTTGGGCTTCAAATTAAAATCTTAAATTCCAGCCACAGCAACAAACGCTCAAAGATTAGTTACTCTGTGTCTTCAATCTACAATCAAAGAAGGAAAAGCTATATTACAGACAGAAAAAAGCCATTAAAATGTAACTAATGTTTCTGGATAATCAAGTAATCATCTTAGGAAAAAACACAACTCCAACTTCAGTAACTCTTAGAAATAATTTTGACATTAATGGTGACTGTTGAAATTTTTAATACAATTAAACTTGTATGAAAGTGTGTTTTTAGGAAACACTACATTACCTATTTGGATTTCTGCAATCTGCCTACAAGTATAGGAATAATAGCCAGACTATGTGGCCAATTGTATCACATTTAAAAATAAAAAAAAGTTGTTGTTTTTTTAAATAACAGAGATGCTGACAATAGTTGTGGCCTATGAATTGCCTCTAGAATAAAGACACACACCACTTATTTCCAGCTGTGCTGTGAACTATGTTCCTGCCAGATACAGTGGTGGCACAATTAAATCAATTTGCCATTAATCAATAAATAATCAGTCACGAAATATGTTGTCCCACGAGTGGTAGAAGATTTTATTGGAGAGTAGTGGATGTGTCTCTGTTCTGAGTTTTTGCTTGGTTGTTTTTTGCAAACTCCTTGGCATTGGCATTGTGGAAAAGACGCCCTCTGGTGGCTAGTTGTATTTTAACTAGTGTCTTGTTCAGTGGTGGAGTGTAACTAAGTACATTTACTCAAGTACTGTACTTAAGTACTGATTCAAGGTTCATGTACTCTATTTTATGCAACTCATACTTTTACTCCACTATATTTCAGGGGCAAATATTGTACTTTTTACTCCACTACATTTGTGAGACAGCTTTAGTTACTAGTTACTTTAAAGATGACAATTTTTCATACCCTTCCTGTCCAGTGAAAAGGGACCATTTTACTGCAGAATGAGTACTTTTGATACTTTAAGTACATTTTGTTGATAATACTTACATACTTTCACTTAGGTAAGGTTTTGAAAGCAAGACTTTTACTTGTAGTGGATTATTTTCACAGAGTGGTATTTGGACTTTTACTTAATTAAAAGGATTTGAAGACTTCTTCCACCACTGGAGTCAGAGAGAAATAGTGAGGCCCAGAAAGGTTAATAAGACTGCTGTTGTGATGTGTGCTTGGAGACTTGGGACTATAAGATATGGTTCAGTGCATTTATATCAACATAATCATGCATGAAGACTATACAGTACATTATCACACAGCAAGGGAAACAAGTGCCGACAATTAGCGATTAATTGAGGCTGGACACATTAGCCAAAACTGCAAGCAGCTTCATTTAAATGTTCATTTGAGAGCCTGTTCCCTTGTTGCTTGTGCCAAGTGCTCACTCACAGGTAGCTCTGATTTTCTCTGGCAATAACAGTAGGAAAACTGTAACAAAAGCGACATAAAACGCCATGTTTCTTCTCACAATAATGTCTAACTTTCGCCTCTTTCTCCGCTGGGCCGTTTGTACAGACGTTAGCATGTAAGCTAGCTAGCAACAGACGTAGTAACCCTGTGTTTGCGAGGCCTTTTTGCCTCTGACTTACCTCACAAGTCACAAAAAAAACTCCTGTTCTTCGTGTTGTTGTCTCTCTAATGTTTTTTCTCGCCTCTGTGCGTCGAAGTAGATTCATAAGGAGCCGGGACAAGCAAATTATCCGCTCAAGTTGCAACGAGCTGCCGCAGACGCATCGCGCCAAGGCGATGTGAGCAGCCTGCGAAGGAGGTCTCCGGGTTTCTTCCATTGTGGGGTCACGCTAGGGTCCCATCATCAAAAATCAGTTTAAACTAAATAAAAAAATAAATATATATTTGTTGTTACATGTCTTTGTAAAACGACATTTCCCTAAAATGTCTTCAATCCTGAAGAAAATGATATTTTTGAAGGTTTACAGTATTTTGTATATTTTTTTAAGGTGAGTGGTATACAGGCTACTGATGTTAAAAACAAATCTGCATTTCATATACGTTGTTCAGAAAATGTGACTTAAAGTATGTGTATCCTTTTTATCTGGAAAATCAGTATGAAAACTATTATTTTACTGGTTATTTTACTATTCAATTATTATTATTATTTTACCATTAAAAAATGACAGGTGAGTTTCTATCTGTTTTTCTCATATTCGTTATATAGTAAGAACTACACTGAAATTTATTTTAATGCATCTATTAGGCTCTTTTACTCTCAAAGAAGTTTTGGTGAACTTAAATACCCAAACCAGGATGCATATTATATTAATTTTCTGACAATTTCTTATGTTCTTAACAACAGTACATAATACTTTGATATCTTAGGTCTGTGGTTTCCTTTAATTATTGCATCTATGTGTTTGTATATTTCCTGCAGCTACTTGGGTTGGAGGTGCATTTATCAGTGGTGTTGCAGAGTCGCAGATGTCATCCAGATATCACTGGTGCTTTTTAGCTTGGTGAGTTTTACACAGTGATTGTTAAAGAAGGCTTCTGATTTCTCAGTGCTCAGTTCTTTGTGTCTTTCAATCTATGGGTCTTTTCTGATTTTCTGATACTTTTTGTGAGGCCTCCCTGTGATCCTGCATTTCCCAGGTTGCATTTTAGAGGATGGTGTTTACATTCAGCGCTCTCCTATCAAGACCATTTGCATGCTGTCTGCTCTGGTCTCCATTCTGATGTTTTCATATGTGGCCTCACTCCTGTTTAACAAGAGGATCCTTCCTGAGAGGTGGGACGTGTTCAAGGTGAAATCCCAGGAAGCACCAACACCAGCTGATGGCCCCAGAGAGGGCGATAGTAATGAGACTGATGAAAATGATAAATTTGCCTCTGACCCAATGCTGGATACAAAATGTTAAGTTTTTTTTTCACATGTCTTTGTTGATATAATATTTGGGTTACAGAGACAGGCTTGTCATCATTGGTTATTGGGCATTATTATTTGGGAAGCAAATCATTTACATAAAATAATTGCTATATATCTTTACCAGATTTTGGTTATGCAAGAGATAATTGTCGTTATTTATCTGATTGTATAAGTTAGTGTCTCTATAATGGGATTTAATTTAATTACAGCAGTTCCCATTACAATTGCCGCCTCCTTTGAGGCCTTTGGACGACTGATGGCTATAAGTTTGGATCATTGCCTCCTTCTCAAATGAGAGGTTTTACAGAGGGTTCGACAAACAGTCACAATTCTTGCATCATTGAGAAAACGTGGCCATTTTTGGGTTATTGAATTAAGATGGTCGTCCTATTAATACCCTTTACCCTTGAAAATGTATACAGCAGTTTGTTTTTTAAATAATGTGACTTGAAGCTATGCAATCAAAATTTTGACTTAAAATTTCACATAAAACACACTAAGAAAAATCATTTTCTAACAAAGTTTAGCATTGTTTAGTATTGTAAACATTCATCACAGTCGCTTCATTGGTCTTGCTGTCTCCTGTGACTTCCTGTTACTGGTTTCAGGGTTTTATCAAAACGCTAGCAGAATGTTGTTTCGGGGTAAAGCCAACTTTGTAGCACTGCAGTTTAGTAGCCTTGTGTTGGTGTAAGTTTCGTAAAAGCATCCACAGATTCACAACCTTTTTCATGTACTTTTCATTAAATATTTTTAATGATGTCAAAGAGAACAAAACTTTTAACATAGTATACAACTGATACGCAATGTATTTGATTATTATCACACAAGTCCATTGTTCTATAACATCAGGTTTCCTTCAGTGTCAGTGCATTTCATAGGTCAGCAAGACAACCAGTAGAATTCAAAACCAAGAAAATGTCAAAACCTAGAATAAAAGTGCTTAGTCGACTTCTCTCAACATCAAGCACTGATTCTTAAAAAGAAAACACGCACACACAAATAATACATACGTCATTGCATTGGTCAGGTAAATATGAATGAAAATGCTGTGCTCCTTATCTGGAAGACACACACAGAAAGAGTTTGCATAAGGCACCAAGATGTGGAGGGAGGGAGTAGTTTAGCAATGGCAGGGTGGATTGCCTCTTTCTGTAGAAAATAGGAACTGTGTCCTACCTGATACCTGATAATGCTTTGAGAATGTGAGGCTAAAATGTAGTTTGAGGGGGGGGGGGCACAAAATAAGGTAACACAGTATAGTAGATTGGAATTACTTCCGGGGGGGGGGGGGGGGACAACCCAAAAACTGATGGAACAAGAAATGTTAACATCGCTATACAAAAAGTGGCTCTAAAAAATAAGAGCAATAAAAGCGAAAGATAGGGGATAAACACATTCAAAGAAAATTCATTTATTTGCATTACAAAACAAGCTAATTTGGTTAAAAGCTTTTTCAACAGACATTTATAAATTTAAGTAATGCACAGGAGTAGTATACGTGCTGAAATCAATGTGAACAGAGAGACTTTGCTATCATGCATGTAGGAATTTTTCCCATCCACTGCAAAACCACAGAACTAAAAATAACACATGAATGGTGGTGTAGAAATCTTTAGATGCATTCCCATGCCTCAATCAATTGCAGTCATTTGATTATTTAAAACTGTCAGCTAGTCTACGACATACCATTCCAGCAGTGTGACTTAGTTAATTTCAATATAGCATCAAACAATTAGATAAATGAAAATTTCGAGAAACTGCATGACTTCATCTCATTAAGTAATCTAAATGCACACAATTTACCTGATATTAACCAAATTAAGGCAATACTTTCACTGTTGAAATTTTAGTGTGAACACATCAAGTCATAATCAATGTAAGTGTTACCTGGTTAAAGGGTCATTCCACCAGAGATCAGTGTATTTGTCTCAGGGAGGACTACTAAACCGGTGAAGCTTCGTCAAATCTGAAACAATAACCCTGAAGATGTCATATGGATGAGTTATCTCCTCTTGGGCTCGGAGACTGCAAATTTATAACAAAGCCTGCGTTACAAACTGGGAGTGTGGTGTTTGAAATGAAAAATGCTACAGCACTGCATTATGGGAATTGTAGGCTCCAGTGTTTGTTGCAGCTTAACCCACACTAGGAACTGAAAGTAAGGATATCGTTATGTCTATTTCGATTTTTACCATTTTTGTCTCTCACAAGTTCACCAACTTTATCATAGTGCATTACTAAATTGCTGGGGTGCCCCTTTAAACGAATAAGTCGATTTGAGAATTACGCTTATTCAATTTCTTACTGAGAGTTAGATGAGAATATTGATTCCACTTTCATATCTGTCCCTTCAATATGAAGCTACAGCCAGCAGGCAGTTAGCTTAGCTTAGCACAAAGACTGGAAACGGGGAAAGTGCCGGACTATTTCTTGGCCAGAAGCAGCAACCTCACGGTAATGACGAGACCCCAGGAAGTCACTGCTCCCGACCAAGAAATAGTTCGGCACATAAACTCCCTGTAAAACCACAACATGTCGTTTTTACAATTTGGATTCTGCACGGATTAAACAAATGAGAAATAACATTTTAATTAGTGAGCTAATTTTGTTACTTTCAGACAGAGCCAGGCCGGGCGTTTCCAATCTTTATGCTAAGCTAAGCTTCACATAGATATGGAAGTGACATTGGCCTTGTTCATCTGTCTTTTTTAACCCTTCAAATTCAAACATTTTTTTTCACTGCTCCTATTTTTAATGTAACTCCTCAAAGATTTGGATCCCTACAGACAAATTACTACAAATTAATTTATCTTTACCATGTGAATGTTATAATCACAGTATTGCCCTAAGATGATTAGCTACTCCTAGATCAGAATATTGTGTGCATGTAAATGTACTCAATGACAGTGGAAATAGCTTCTGTATTATGTGTTTATTGTCAACTGTTTTTGGGTTTAAAGGCCGTGAAAACTTATATTCTCAATCAACATGAAAAATTCCGCCAAAGTTAGAACAATTTTCTTGCTTTACACTTGAGATTTCGGTTTTTGTCTTTTCTTTGTGCTCTCCTCGCAGGTTTGAAGTAGGCCTGACTTAATTATTAAAAGGTGATGTCACATTCTTTCGTGCATCAATCAGGATTAAGAAACATTTGATTCAGAATCTGATGACAGTTGGTGGGTTGTTTGGTTATGGTCAATAAAATCTGATGAAACCACATGCATACAGTCCAGATGAAGCAGATTACCTTAGTTTTTGACTGTTAAACTCTCAAAAGCTAGTACCTAAAAATGTTTTTTTTTTTTTTTTAAACTTTCATTGTTGCCTATTTAGTCATGAATGTTTAATGTTATAGAGAAGTACTTTGATTTGAAGCAAAGTTTTCAGGCGCTTTAACATAGATGAAGATCATGTACAGCAACTTTACATTCCAGTACACTAAATCCAATTTACAACAGTTTTACAGCATTACATTTATCAGGCAGTATTTCAATTATTTCGGTTTTCGTTATGTTGGATATCTTATTTTAGGAAGAAACTCCTCAAAAGTAACTTCACCTTAGTGTGATACCACAGCTTAAAAAAAGAAGAAGCGAACCATATCCAGGTTGATCAGCAAAACCCAAACTTAGAGCATCATCAGACTATCTTAAGGCTGTGTAAATAGAGTACCATTACCTGTACAAGAATATGTTTTCATTGACATTGGATTATAAAAAAAACTGATCAGCAGTACAAAAGCTTGTACTTGGAGGCTTCATGAACGTCATGAGCGAGATTCGAGAACCCCTTCAGTCATGCTGTCTCTGTCCTTCTCCCCAATGTTGCATTCACCTATACGTCAGTGCAGGTCATGCTGTCATTTCATAACCATGTGTGTGCTCACACAGACACACACACACACACACACACACACACACACACACACACACACACACACACACACCTGAATCTACAATATCAACATCCAAGATACAGACTGAAGAAACTAGGATTTGAAAGTAGAGTTTTTCCAAAGTGGTTTGTGATAGACCCAGCCTTCGCCCTGGAGGAGAAGAAGAGACTAGAGTCAAAATATTATTATTTGTGACTAAGGTCTTACAATTCATTTTCTGCAGCATACTTGTTTAATCCAATTAAATAGCCACATCATTTGATGTTATGTTGTACAAAACCAAAACTGTGAAAAGAAACAGAACCCTTTGCACTTTTTAGCAACTTAGACACCAATTAAGAGTTAAAAACTACAAACTACTGAACAAATATATCAATAATCACAGAAAACTCCATCATCTAAAATGACCCAGATTCTTGGAACATTTAAAATAGCTTAGTGCAAGGTGAGAACACTCTGAAATGGAGAAGCTCCAGCAGGAGACAGAATTAATGCTCAAGGTGATTTAAAATTTATTTAGCGTCAGCACAGATGACTTTTCACAGGTAAGCTCCTTTGTTTGACCTGAATGTGCTTCCTCATTACTGTCTTCTGCTGCAGGTACCTGTTAGGAATGTAGCCCAACCTGACAATTTTCTTTGCAAGAAAGCTGTAATAAATGTAAAAATGCTGTTTGCTGTGTCAACAAACCTTCATGATGGTAAAATAACTCAAGGAGCACCAAAATTATAATTGAGTTGCAGTCAACTCACTCACCTCTCTGTCGAAGTATCTGGTCCTCCAAGTGGTTTCGGTCTCTGCGCGGTGCCTCTCCTCTGTCCTCTGCCTCTCCTCGAGAAGCCTCTTGTGCTCCGTGGCTTTTTCGATATCCTTCTCCCGCAAGGACTCTGTCACATGCTGCCACAGGCGCCTGAAATGCAGTGAAATAAATAAGCAACTCCTCACACAGAAATCGAAGTAAGACGTTATAGAAGCAGGCAACTAATTAGCTTCTTGTTCTATAAGGTTCTATAAAGTTACTCCTTCCTGCCGTTAAAATATATGATCTCATATTACTAAAAGTCTGTCTAATGAACAATCGCCTGCCACTTTTCTGACCTGGATTCAGTTGGTCCCTGCTTCTCAATCGGCCGAACGCTCTTCTTCGTAACAGGCAGCTTGGTGACGTCGACCACCCTTGTCTCTCCGCTGGTGTAGCTGAACTCCAAAACACCGTTCCACTCGCCCTGCACACGACATACCACCGCATTGGTGGTGTTGTGCTTCACCTCCGCTGTCACCCTACATTTAGGAAGGACAATGAAATGAATACAAGGACTCCATTTAATTACCTATTATTTTTATCTCCACATATCAGAGATGTAGCTGTTACTACAGAGATATTAACCACCTCAAAAGGTCCAGGATGCCGAACAGAGCAACAATAACATTAAACGTCAACTTGTACCCCGGGAGGAACTCACTTGTGTAATTTGCCACCATAGAATGGTTTAGTCTGGAAAGTGATGATTGCAGAGTAGCCTGACTTAGCGCAGCTGATGTTGACTTTGCCACCCAGTTCCACCCAGGGAACAGTGAGGATGGAGCGTGCATATGCACAAGGCAGCGTGAAAGTGTATTCTTCATCGTGCTCCAGCAAAGACAGACAACCTGGAAAAATAAAAAATCATTTTAATTTATAATTACTTCTTTACCAGACCGTTCTGTTGGATTTTCTGCCTTAATTAATTAGTTCATTAGTGCTGTGCCTGAGTCCTATCTGGAAGGATACTTCAGCCGTGTTGGTGATTCAGGCTATTGAGGTCATAAATTACTTGGAGTAGGAAACTTTCAATATTCATTTAAAATTCTAAAAATATATTGCCCTTTTTGGTTATAAGAAGTTCAGTAAAAAATTAGATTAATGTCAGAATTTCTCATTACTTTACCATGAAAGGAAATTAATCAAAACTCAGACCAATAAAAAGGTCACCCCTTCAACCACCCCTAGCTAGTTAAAGGTAGGGTTTTTCTGTTTTTACGAGTGGAAACACATGAGGACGCAATACACATTCTTGACGCCAGTTTCACGCTATTCCAGCTGGTGATGGTAACACGCAAAAACGTGTAGCAATGCGCCAGCAAAGGCAGTGATGAAGAAGACTGCAAGCTAGTAGACACGGATGATTTAAAATCTTAAAACCAAATTGGCTTTGTTAGACCTCAAGGATGCACACAATGCGTCTTAGCGAGAAGTGCTAAATGTTACTATAATATTTGTTTACAAGAAAACGTGATGCACCTTTAGCTAGGATGGAGCTGAGAGGAGGGGGGGCACCGTGCCCCTTTAAGTTGGCTTGAAAGTCAAATGATTTGATCTCTTTCCTCTCAGGCAACTTGAGAAATTTCTATCAATTCGAAAGCCTTTCTGATGTATCTTACATGATTGCACAACCTACCAATACAAAAGCTTACCTTCTCCTATCATGGATACTCCAATGGACATTCCCATGAACTTGCTCTTTGTCCACACATGCGTGTTCACACACATCCGCCTCTCCTGGCATTCAGCGTAGAAGCCAGACACAGGGGGGTGGTGGGACACCTGCTCCGCCACAAAGCGCACTTGGTAGGGGTCCTGGGAGGCGGCCAGGTCCGGACTTCCCTGCGAGGGCTCCTTGGAGGCCTCTGGTCTCTTGGGTACCTTCCAGGAACAGTGGAAGGTTTCGCCAATGATGGGGTTGTAGGGCTTCTTGGCGATGGCGCCCTTGCGGCCCTCATGGAAGGAGGTGAGGTAGTACTCAACAAAACGGACCATGCGGTCCTCCGCACTGCTGCCGTCGGTGATGGCCACAAAGAGGTCCGGGTGTGACATGAAGTCGGCGTACATCTCCAGCAGAGAGCGCTTCTCTAGGATGAAGGTGGGAAGGACCACCTAGGAGGAGAATCGAATAATTTTTTAGTTGGAACGACACAGGATGCAGGACAATGACTTAACTAAGACAGCCATGTTCCAAGGCCTTTTTCTTTTTTATTTGTTGCATTATCACATTATTTGTCTGAGTAAATCGAGCAAGTGACCGTGTGACGTACACTGGACATGACCCCCGGGGTCACGCTGTCTACTAGATCTCCATCTGAGGCAAGCCAATGGATCCACCAGATAACTGCGATAAATCAGAAACCCAAGAGGAGGCTATCCAAATACAAGAACAAACTGACACGGTGAGATAGCATGTCTATCCAGGACTTGACTCTTAGTGTTTTTAAGTGTATGTGTGTCCAGGAGTAGTAATTACAAAGCAAGAAGTGCTTACTTCAGCCTGTAAGGTCATTACAAATCAACAGACCTGACAATGCCTCCTGATTTAAGATAAGATCATTTATTCAGGGTCACTGCAAACATTTTCCATTCAGACAAGTTATATGCTTTTTAAAGCTTTAATTTTAAGACTGACTTTGGTTGACTTTCGATATAGTGGCTGTCACCTACACCATACCACTCTACAGTAATAGATCATTCTTCACCATGACAAATATCAGTATACAGATATGCATTGATCTAGATACCCTTTTCAACAAACGATGCACATCTTCACGTGTGACAGCACTGCTCATTCATTGCACTTCACTCAACTTAATACTACTTGAACTTTACCGTCTTTGTACAGTAATTATTACTATAGATTTTGATTTTGAAATCAAGTCAAAGTACATCACACCAATATGAGCGAGGTGACTAACTATATTCAATTGATATTGATTCACCTGATCCAATATAGTGAGTTTTGATTAATCTTCAACCTTCCTGGGATTTCACAGGAACCCGTCATATGTGTAATATGAGTAAAATTATTTAAATTGATTTTAAAAACAAATTAAAAGCTTTACGTTCAACCTTTACCACCAATCAGTTGATAAAATATATTAAATAATGAAGAAAATACAAAGAAAATGCTGCAAGGACAATGGAGAACATTACAAAGGGAATATAACAACATATAACATACTGCCACTGTCCTGTGAAAACCACGCATCTCTAAAACATCAACTTCTCCTGAGATTTCAACAATGAAACAATGCATTTTTCCACCCATA